>NC_060281.1:74468581-74520067 GCF_021613505.1 Equus quagga | reverse complement strand
GGATGGATGGGTGGATGGGTGGGTGGGTGGATGGATGCGTTTGTTAGATGGGTGGATGGTGGATGGATGGTGGATGGGTAGATGGATGGATGGATGGGTGGATGGGTGGGTGGGTGGATGGATGGATGGGTGGATGGTGGATGGATGGTGGATGGGTAGATGGATGCATTTGTTAGATGGGTGGGTGGGTGGATGGGTGGATGGATTTCAGACAGCCAGAAGGTTTGGGAAGGGTTCCCTTTCCTATTCTACACCTTGAACCATCAAAGGAAAGTCTCCAGTGAAAACCACTTTAAAACATCATTTCCATCAGAACTGAAAGAAGGTAAGTTTCATTTTAAAAGAAGAAAAAATTTTAAAAAAGGAAGCATTTACCTGGCAACAATGGCTCTCATCCTCAAGCAGAGGAGGATATTTACAAAGTCAAAACAGAATGATAATCACCCCCCCCCCCCAACCTTTTTCTTGCCCTTTGTTTCTCTCCCCTATAATCCAGTGGGGCTGAAATCAAGCCTTTTCCTTCTAGACTCTTGATAGCTGGGGCAGCTCCTGGCTGTCAGTCACCAGATTCTCCCTCCCTCTGAACCAGGACCACCGATAGCCCATATCACACCTTTGTGAAAACCAGAGAAAGGCTCCACTCCTTCCAGGGGGACGTGGCCCTGGGCCGTGGGAAATGGTTTGGTGAGCAGATGCCCAGGCATCTCCTTGCTCTGGGACCTTCAAGGAGGAACCAATCTGCCCAGCACTACATGGTGGCTTTGTCTGACCCCCACGACTGGTTTGTTTAAGTCCCCGAGGCTCTGAGCACCGGTGGCCTTGCCACATCTCATGAGTCCCAGCCTGATCCCCTGAGGTTACTCTTCGGTCATTTCCAGAGCAGACGCCCAGCAGACTGGGGGAGTCTGTTCTTAGTCCCCCACACTGCCAACAGAGGAGCCTCGCGAAGGGCTCCCTCAGCCCAGACAGTTCTCTCTTTGCCTCCCTCCTCTCTCTTCCCTCCTCTCTCTCTGTTCTCCTCTGCCATTACTTGCTATATTCTTCAGCAATAACAACGTCCCCAAACTCCCAGTGCTGTGGGCTCCACCAGGTGGCAGCCTGAATGATGAGAAGCGGCCCCTTCCCCCTGCTCTGGGGACAGCCGTGGATGGAGGGGCCGGCCGGCATCCCGGCCCACCTGAGGACGGTTCTGAGGATGGTGGCTGGGATCCGGGCCTTGCAGGACAGGGCGGAGACTGCCACCCAGCAGTGAGGAGCACAAACATAGGAATGAGAAAGAGCTGGATTCATATCCGCTTAGTAGACGTGAGTTCAGGCAAGCGACTTGACCCCCTGGAACCTCTGTTTCTTCTTCTGTGAAACAGGTGTAATGATGCCCATGCTGCAGGGTTGTGAGGATTAGATGGAAACGGTCGGGCTGCTATTCTGATGGGAGTCACCTGAAAAATCTCCCGTTGGGGTGACCTGGGTGGCTCTGAGGCTGGCGGGATGCAGAGGCGGAGACTTGGCAGTGGGAGACCAGTTGCCTGGAAGAGCAGGGCAAGGCCCCTGGCCCCGGAACCTCTGGCCGGAGGGCTCCAGCCCTCACGCGTTGGGGCAGCTCAGCCTCGTCCCTGGGTCCTGCGCATCCTTCTGTGCTGGCCCCAATCTTCCTTTCTCTCTGAAGCGATGTTTCTCAACGTCTTTCCAGGCAGGACCCCTCATCCCGAGAGTCACCTGCAGGGTGTTTATTGATATGCAGGTTCCTGGCCGTCCCCTGAACCCCACCCAGCGAATCGCCTTCTCTGCTAGAATGGCCCAGGGATCTGCATTTTAACAAGCTCCCTGAGGGATCCAGACACTCCACGATGGCTGAGCAACACTGGGTGAGCCCCGAGCCCCTGTCCATGGTGCTCCTAACACACTGGTGCGTAACCGGCGCCCAGCATATGCTTGTTGAATGCACTCCTAAAGAAGTACAACCTCCGCAGGCCTCAGTGTCCTCATCTGGGAAATGGGAGGATACTCATCCCTGCCTTGTCCACGACCCTTGGAGGCAGTGCAACCGACAGCAGGCCTTCCGAGGACGAAGCGAGGCTAGTGGAAGGACCCTAAACCCAAAATGACGCCAGAAGGGGAAGGCACAGAGGAGCATGTGTGTGTGCATGAGAGAGAGAGAGAGAGAGAGAGAGAGAGAGAGAGAGAGAGAGATGAGAGCCTCCGTGTTATTAAGCACCAAGGAAACCAAGCTGAGGCCCAGAGAAGCCCAGGGATGCTCTCTGCACCCTTCCCTTTGGAAGGATGACTTCCTGCCTCAGGAAGGATGCTATCTGCCTTCGTTTGGGGACCCCAAGCAGACCTGAGACAAGGGCTCGGGTGCAGGTAGTTTATTTGGGAGGAGGAAGTGGGGAAGTGGGACAGAGAAGGGAGAAAAAACGATGATGTTTGCGTTCAAGAGCAGGTCACTGCTGTGAGCTGCCAAGGGTCGCAGGGGGAACCCTCAGAAAAGCCACATAGAGCCCGCCTGAGAGCCGTCCCACCGAGGGACACTAAAGCTGGCATGTTTCTCCACCAGCTCCCATCCTTCTGTGGCTGACGGTTGCCCCTGTAGATGCTAGATCCCCGGCGTGTCCCGCTGCCCGTGCGCCGTGGAGGGGACCCGCGGGCAGAAAAGCAGGGAGTGGGGCGTGCTTGCTGGGGTGGTGGCAGCTGGTGGCTCACGGAATGTCCGCAGCAGCTGCAGGCGGCTCGGAGGCCAGCGAGGGGGTGTGGGCATCCTCTGCTCTGTCGCTGTCTCTACTGACGTCCTCCTGGTCACTCCTCCTGCCAGCGCAGGTCAGAGCTGCCCTTCACAACTGCCCCCAGCCCACAAGCCTTGAAATCTCCTCCATCCACCTTCCCCTTCAGCATCTTCCCCTTAAAGAGCAGCAATGATTTGAATCACGTTGATGGCTTTAGGTTACATGTGCCGAACAAAACTGTAGGGAGGGACAGATGGAAGGAAGACAGGAAGGGAGGAGAGAAGGACAAAAGGAAGGAAGGAATGAAAGAAGGAAAGAAGAGCATTAACTAACCTCGTGTGCATGGCACTTTCACTTCATTATCTCATTAAAACCATCACGAGGAGCGTATGCGGTAGGTAACATCATCCAAGCTTTTTAAAGACAAGGAACCCAAGGACCAGAGAGGTGAAGTCACTTGCCCAAGGTCACACAGCTAATCTGTGGCCATACATTGGACTCCAAGACACGTGCTCTCTCCTGCCTATCCCACTGCCCTCTCTTGACCGTCACTTATTTTGTAGGTGAATAATGTCAGTCCCCAACTACTAAGAGCATGGCCTATAGGCCAGCAGCATTGGTCTCTCCTAGAGCGTGTCAGGATTGCAGAGTCCCAGGGCCCCAGACCCACAGAATCAGGATCTGCATGTTCACAAGATCCCCGGGGTGCTTGCACACACGTTCAAGTTTGAGAAGCGCTGTCCTGGATGCTCCGTGAGGCCCTGAAGAGAATCGTCCTTTTGTGTTTCTTATATTCCAGGAGAGCACTTTCTTGGTCCCTGGCAAACGCTAACAGAAATAAAGCCGGTGATAAATGCCTGGTGGTCAGAGCCCGATTCTGCGTGGCTGATGTGGCGGCAGCTCTCTCACCCAGAGAAGCGTGTGCGCTGGGACGCGACCGGCAGGGACAGTGCGTGGGGACTTGGTCACGTTATTGAACGTCTATTGAGCACGAGCGCCGTGCGACGCCTTGCACAGGACGGAGATTCTGCTGGGCTGTGACCCGCATTCAGCGGAGGGGAGGGTGCCGGGTGCATTGGGGGAAATCAATAAGCAATTATAATTATTATTACCATTAATAATAAATGCTACACCGTCCAGACAAAGAGGTTGCGGTGAGGCGGCCGCCTGCCCGGAGCCCAGGCCTCACGTGGGCCGGCGAGCGGGCCCAATGCTGCCTTTGCCGTCGCCCTGTGCGGCCATAGAGCGCCTCTCTGCTGGGAGGCGGCCCCGATGGGGCCGTCCTCGCAGTCTGTCCCTGTGGCGTGCCTCTTCTCAGCTTCCCTGGGAGAGTGGGGGAGAGTCGGGGACCCCCAGGGAAAGCAGGGTTGGATGAAGGTCAGGAGAGATCCCTGGGGCTTGGTTATCTATGAGGCCACTCCAGAAGATTCTGTCGGATGGTCCAGCTCAGTGGACCTCACTCCCATCCTGGCCTGGGCAGAGCCGGTTGCTCCGTCCACCATCCATTGTCCCTTGCACACCCTCTTGGAGAGCACCGTTCATCTTTGCATATGATGGCAAAGGGGCTGTCTTGCCCAATGGTTAGGCATACAGGCTCAACAGCCAGACCACTTGGATTCCAATCTAGGCTCATCACCTATGAGCTGTGTGTCTCCAGACAAGTCACTTAACCTCTCTGGGCCTCGGTTCACTCATTTATAAAATGGTGATAACAATAGTGCCCATCTCATGGGGATTTTGAGAGGATTAAAACAATGAGTGTAAGTGCCAAGCACACAGTGACCCCCTCCCATGTTCCTTGTTAGTATTTACTTTCCTGTGTCTCATTCAACACTGAAAGCCTGGTGTCCGGCACAGAGAAGGGGTTGGTGTATGTAAGTTAAATCAGGGGCTTTCTGAATCATCATAACCAGCGTCCACTGACTGCCCACTCCCGCCAAGCACTAGTCGAAGCATCTCGCCGCATCTGTTCATTCTTCTTTGTAGGATTCTCGAGGGGGAAGACTATGGTTACCCCATTGTGCAGATGCAGAAACCAGCTCAGAGAGACTCAGCTGCCCAGGGTCATTTGATTGGGAAGGGATGGAGCCAGAATTTGGACCCCACCAGTCTGGGTCCAGAGCCCACACTCCCGACCACTGCACGGGACTGCCTCCTGAAGGACGGAGGGAGGAGGGAAGGGAGGATGGAAGGAGGGAGGGAAGAAGGAAGCCACGAGCTCATGGGATGGATAAGGAGTCAATAAGGAACTCGCGGAGATGAGGGAATGAGAACTGACCTCCGAGAGTTAATCTGAAGGGTCACGTGAGTACGGGTGCTGGCCCTGGGACACAGAAGTGCTCAATAAACGTCAGCAACGAGGATGACGATGTGACAGTGAGGAGGGTGGAGGCCGAATGGCTAAGAGGACAAATACGTGAAAGGCAGCGAAGGGGACCCGCGGGCCGACGTTTGGAGGATGTGAGCAGCCAGACCTCACGCCCAGAAGCCGGGAGGGGAGACATGCGGGGCTCGGTCTGTCTCCCCATCCCGCAGATGGACTAATTGGAGGCAGGAGAATGGAGAGACTCTCCTAAGGTCACACAGCTGACCCTGGAGACAGGGTTCAAGTCCAGAATGACCCCCAGGGCGCAGCCTCTGTCCTTTAGGGTCCTACACTGGCATCCGACTGCATCAGGACGACGAGACCATTCTAGAGGACTGATCAGAAGTAGTGGAAAAGCACGTGCCTTTCAGTTTGACAAGCATTTATTGAGTGCCTACTGTGTGCCTGGCCCTGTGGGAGGGGTGTTCTGATATGCTGTCGACGTTCGGTTCACCTTCCCTCTGGCCTCTGGACCCCAGGGCCCTTCTGTAGGGCAAAACCTTGGCGATTAGGAACAGATAGGACCCTGAGTGGCTGCCCCCAGAGGAAGAGCGGTTTTGGGCTGCATCTATCAGGTTATGCTGTGGTAACAAGCAGCCCCCAAACGCTGGAGCCTTACAACAACCTGGCAGAGGCTCATATCCCACTCACGCTGCGTGTCCGGGGGTTGGTGAGGGCCATGTTCCACATCGTCCTCACTCAGGGTCCCCGGCTGATGGAGCCTCCACTGCCGGGAACGTCACTGGTCCAGCAGGGGCAGTGGGAAGGCGAAGGGTCACACGCTGGTGTTTTAAGACTTCCCCTGGCAGAGACACACTTCACTCCTGCGCACGTGTCACTGGCCAGAGCAAGTCACGTGGCCGTGCCTAACATCAGGGTGTGGGGGGGGGCAGTCCTACCATGTGGTTCAGTGAACCCGCCTCGTGATCACCCACGGGGCCACAGGGAGGAGGTGGGGCCTGTGGCTGCGGCTGTGAGCTCTTCATTTGCTGCTTGTGTGCACGGGAGAAACTTTGTGAGATGGCAGGCCAGGGTGAGGCGTCACGTGGGGCTGGGGCTGGGGCTCAGCCTATGGTTGGGATGAGGGTTCCATCTGGGACCAGTGTTAGGGCTCAGTCTGGGACAAGGATCAGGGCTCAGTCTGTGGCTGGGATCAAGGCTCAGTCTGCGTCTGGGATCAGGATTCAGTCTGTGACAAAAGTCAGAGCTCAGGCTGTGACTGGGATCAGGGCTCAGTCTGCGCTAGATCAGGGCTCAGTCTATGGCTGGGATCAGGGCTCAGTCTGTGGCTGGGATCAGGGCTCAGTCTACAAACAGCATCAGAACTCAGTCTGGAGCAAGAGTCAGGACTTACTCTGGGACTAGGATGAGGGTCCAGCCATTGACCAGGGTCAGAGTTCCCCTGTGGCCCATCACTACGTACTTTCCAGACTGTTCCAAGGCTGGAGCCTCACACTTCAAAACCAGTGACCTGAGCATCAATCTCAGCCCCAAGAATCAGACCCCAGGACCCCAACCCTGCCTCCACTTCCCCGGGATGATTGCCCCACAGTGGAGCTTCCTGTGCCCAGCAGCCTTAGGTCAGCCTGGCGTGGCCCAGCATGGCCTGGCGTGGCCGTGGGCCCTGTAGGCCCCTCCTCTCTGCCCGCCCTCCGCGCACCTCCCTCCCGCTCCCTCCCTCCACCACCAGCTGCCGGCTCCGTCTGCTCGAACGCCCCCCTCTCCCCTCTCCGCCTTGGAGACAGCTATAAGTCTCCCGTGAAATATATACAGTGTAAATATATAAAAAGCTTGTGCCTGCCTGCTGCTTATGTATTCATGAAATAGTAAATAAATTTTATGGGATAATTTGAAGGCTGCCAGGAAGCCGGGAGATGAAAACGAAGCCCTAATGAGATGGAGTGTCAGGGCGGCACACGCACAATCGATCTGCCGCCGCCTGGGCCCGCGCAGGGACGAGCCATCTCCTGTGGCCCAGGGCCCCGTGGACGAGACTCTGGAGGGGCTTCGGCGGTCATAAACCACGGGTGGCTGCAGCCAGGGGGCCCGGGCTGGGGGAAGCGGTGACGGGGGCTGACAGCCACCTCCTGGGAGACCCGGGGAGGGGAGACAGGCTGAGTTATTTTCCTAGCTCTGCTGGGGACTTGCTGTGTGACCTTGAACCAGTCACGTCCCCTCTGTGTGCCTCAGTTTCTCCACGTGTATGAGGAGGAGCTTGAACAAGATGGTCCCAGGCTGGAGCATGCAGCCATGACAGTCCCTCCCGTGGCGCCCGGCCCCTCTCCTTCCTGCCACTCCTCCCAATGTGTCACGATACGTTTATTTTATGCTTATGGAGTGATGTCTGTTTCCCCCACACTCCCATTCTGTTTGAGCAGGGGTCCAGTTCTGGCTGCTTCGTGCTGAGTACCCCTTGTCTGGCACAGAGGAAGTCCTCAGTAAGTGCTTATTGGGAGGGTGGATAATGGAAGGAGTGAACGAATGAGTGAGTCTGTGAGCGAAACATCCAGAACAGATCCATCCTGCCCTTGCCCTCCACGGCAAGCCCTTGGTCCAAGCGTCCGTCATCTGAGGCTTGGACTGGTGCAGCAGCCTCCTGTCTGGTCTCCGTGTTTCCACCCCGCCTCCCTACAGTCCATTATCTCCTTGGCCACTGGAGGTAGCCTGCTAAACCTAATAAGTGGATCACGTCCCTTCTCTGCTCCGAACCCTCCCATGGTTCTCGTCTCACTCAGGGAAACAGCCAACATACTCCCAGTGGCCCACAGGGGCTGCATGCTCTGCCCCCAGCCCCTCTGGCTGCCCCACCCCCTGCTACCCACTACTCCCTCCCTCCCTCCCTCCACTCCAGCCACTGGCCGCCTCTGCTCCTGGGTCCCACCTCAGGGCCTTTGCACTGGCTGCTTCCCTCTGCCCGAGCCTTTCTTTCCCTGGACATCCTCAGGGCAGACTCTCCCCCTTTTCGAGTCTTTGCTGAAACGCTCTTCTGTCTCTGAGGCCACCCTGATCACCCTACAAGAAAGTGTGCCCCAACCTCCCCTGGGCCTCCCAGCCCTTATCCTGCTCTCTCCACCCGCCCCCAAAGCACTACTCTCTAACATAATATAGAATTTGCATATTGGGGTTTTTTTTTGCTCTCTCCCTTCTCCCACGAGAATGTGAGCTCTGTGAGGGCAGACACTTTGTCGGGTGAGTTCACTGCCTTATCCCAGCCCCCAGATCGGTGTCTGGTACAGAGTAGGTGCTCAGTAAGCATTGGTTGGTTGAATAAATGAATGAATGAATATCTAAGGGACTGTCCATAGCAGAGTTCACTCGTTTCTAGGAAAGTGTTGTCATCGAGCACCTTCCCTGAGCCAGGGCAGCAGGCGTGTGCTGGGGGTGGGGCGGGGTGCGCAGCGTCCTGGGGGCGGGGGTGGGGACAGGGCGGGAGATCCACCCCGCTGGCTGGGTGGGCCAAGAGAGGTGCGGCCTCGGGGCGGGAGGAGGGGGAGGCCCAGCCTGGAACCTGCGGCTGGGAGGAAAGCAGGACCCGAGGAGCTCTGCTGCAGGCTGAACTGAACTGTGTCCCCCAGACTCACGTGTTGGAACCTGGGAGTGTGACCTCATTTGGAAATGGGTTGTTGTAGATGGACTTGCAGCCTCCAGAGCCGGGCGACAAGACTTTCTGTTGTTTTCGGCCCCTCAATCTGTGGCATCCGTTCCTGCAGCCCCGGCACTAACACAGGCTCCGAGGGGCAGAAGGAGACACGCCAGCCAGTAAAGTCCGGTCCAGGCTGGAGGCGACCTCAAGGTGTCATAAGGGCCCGTCCCCCAGCCTCCACGCGGGGCCAGAGAGGACCCTCAGAAACTCTCCTCGGGCCCGGGAGACGGTGGGAAGTCCTTCCCAGAGCCGACCTCCATTCCACACGCTGCCGTCGCAGCCGCCTCTGGTCCTCAGGGACCCACGCGGGAGTCCTCGCGACCTCAGTCTTCTCATCTGTAAAATGGGGACAGCGGAACTCCCGGCCCATCGTGGCCTTGCTTTAGGGGTTCCATGGAGTCACTCGAAAGCCAGCAGCAGGGGACATGGACGTCAAACAGGATTGTCACCGTGGCCTCTTGTCGGGATTAAATGAGAGCGGACGTGCGAGGGGCTGGGGCTCCTCCGGCTGACACGCGCCCAGCACGAGCTTCCCCGCAGATGGAGGGACAGCGCCACGTCCCGGGGACACCGACGACGTGAGAAACACGGGGCCTGTACGTAGGGCGTAGCTGAGTGAGCAGGAGGCTGTTGATAAGCACACGACACCCCTGAAATGAAGCGCTCGGCGCCTGGGGCGCAGGGAGGGTCAGAGGTCAGGGAACTCGGCTCCTCCCGGCTCCCGGGCTGGCCCTCAGGCCGCATCCCGAATCCCGCGGCCCAGATGAGGGCGTGGCTCCCATCAGCCGTCCGGACTCCCTGCGGCCCCGCCTCTTCCCTCCTCCCCCGACTTCCGCCCCCCCTCCCCCTTCTTGCCCCTCCTCCTTCTCACACCCCGCCCCCCCCGTCTGCCTCCCCTTCCTCCCTGGTCTCCTTCCCTTCTCCGCCCCCGCCCCCTCTCCTCCCCGCATCCCCCTCCTCCTCTCTCCCTTCCCGTCTCTGGACTCCCGCATCCTCCGGCTCCTTCCTCCGCCCGCTCCCTGACCTGACTCCACCCCTGTGCCCGACAGCAGTACCCTGTGAGGCCCTTGGCCCTCCGAGGGGCGCTCGAGACCCTGGCCGAACTTCCCCCAACAAGTTCTTAATCCGCTTCCTCCCACCCACCCGGAGAAGACAGCACCAGCAGGGACGTCAGCCAGGCCTGTGGGCCGGACCCTCGGCTCCTCTCCCTCCTCCCGCCCCTCCTCCTCCTTCTGGGGGGCTGGAGCGGGGCTGGGGAGGCGGGAGGGGACAGGCCCCGGGCCTCTCCCATCCTGGCTCTGTCCCCCTGCAGACAGAACAAGAAAAGAGACCAGAGAGGACAAGCGACTTCTCTGTGTCCTCCAGCATATGCGGGTGGAGGGGTCGGGATCTGAACCCGGAGCCCAAGGATCTACAGCGAGAGGTCTGCAGCTGGGACAGTCACGCAGACTCCACGCTGCTGGTCACGGCTTCTAGCACTATCTTTTCATCCTCGCATTCTCCGGACGCCGCCCCAGCGCTGCCCTGGAGAATGTCTGCCATCACCCGGTTTGCTCCTCCCGCGGGGTGAGGCTGAGAGGGGGCGGGACTCTCCCTGCAGCTTCCTCGGAAGCGGACGCTTCAGGCCTTCCCACCTGCTTGGGCCTTTTTAAAGTAAATACTCACTTCTGCATCTCACTTCTTATTCGTCATTAAAACTTCCTTTTTCTTAATGAGATCCTCCCAGCTTGTGTAAGTTTTGGTCCCCTCCAAGGGCGCTTCGGGAAGGGGTGCTTGTTCTACAGGGGAGGGCTTCGGGACCCACAGACGGTCCCTCACTTGCCCAAGGACACACAGCCCAAAGGAGGCGGGGTGGCCTTGAACCCGGAGCCCTCAGTCACCACATCAAGCAGCCTTTCTGCGGAAGAGAAAAGCTTCCGTGCCATCTGGCCTCTAAATCTGATGCCCCCCCCCCACCCCCCCGTGGCAGAGCTGGCGCCTCCAGGGCGGGCGGGGGAATCCTGGGCCCTACGGGGTGCCGGGCGGGGGGCAGTGGGTGTTGCGAGTCTGAGCAGCGACAACCGAGCTCAGGCGGGAAGACGTGTGGCCTGGACAGGAAGCCGCTGTGAAGGGTCGCAAGTCCTAAGGAAGACTCGGGCAAGGCTGCAGAACAAAGCAGGGTGGGAGGTTGACCCTCTAGGGATTTTCCAGCCATAAGCTTATTATTTTTCCTTTTTGAAGATATTTTAAGCAAACCGAATGACTTCTCCGTGAGAGTTAGGGGGTGAATGAATGAATGAGTGTCCACACCATCCATCGCTGTGACCCTGGTCCAGGCCACCACACGACTGCCTCAGCGCTGACTTGCCACACTCTTCACCCAACAGCATGGAAGCTGCCGTGCATTCCTCTGCTCAAGGCCTTCTGGTGGCTTCCCACCTCAAACAGAAAATGTCACCAATTATAATGGCTCCTCCACACACACCCCCGTTACCTCTCTGACCTGTCTCCCACTAAGGTCCTTCCCTGGCTCGCTCACCCCCTCTATGCTGGCCCCCTTGCTGTTCTTCACATTCTCCGAGTCTGTTCCTGCCTCAGGGCCTTTGCACTGGCTGTGCCATCTTCCTGGTATACTCCTTCTCCTTACGACTATCACACACGCTCCCTATTTTATTTGTCTTGGTCATTTTCTGTGTGAGTGTCGGCTCCATGATGCCAGGGGTTGTGTCTGTCTTGTTCCCGCTACCTCCACAGGACCTGGACACTGGCGTCAGACACTGGCAGACCTGTTGAGTGACCTGGTGCCTTCCTGCCTGTGATAAATACCCTGAGCGGAGAAAACGTGGTCTGGGAGGAACTTTTGGGGCGCCCGATCTGCGCGTCTCTGTGAGTGAGGCCTGAGAATGGGGCTCTATGCCAACGGCCCCAGACCAAGGAGCAGGGACGCGAGACAGGTGTGCACTGTAGGCGACAAGCGGCTCAGCCACCCGTCCCTCCACGGCCGCCTCCTCGATGGAGCCGCGAGGCCTCTTCTCCATTTCCTCTCCTCCGAAGCCAATCTTTGTATTGATTTCTCCACCTCCTCCTCCAGCCGTGGTCGTGGGCGCAGAGAGAGGCTGAGCGTGTCCATTTGGCTTCAGAGCCCCCGTCTCGGAGGGGCCAGCGCAGCCTCCTCTGTCGCATCCGACCGCGGGGACCCTGGCTGTCGGGCTCAGCCCCCCGGAGCTCCACAGAGAAACAAGCCAGCCCCGGCTTGGGGGCAGACGGGGCCGGTCCCTCATGCCCTCAGCGTTGTCTGGGTGCCTCGTGTCTGCCTGGTCCCCCTCCTAAGGTTCCATCACCGGGTGAGTCATTCCATTAATATTTATTGAGCACCTACTGTGTGCTGGGAACTGTTCTGGGGACCCAGATACAGCTCCGAGGAATGGAGGTGAAAATCCCCTACCTTGTAGAGTGGGAAACAAGGGGAAAAACGGAGAAATCTAGGTAATAAGTCAGAAGGCGATAAAGGATACTGTGGGGTAAGGGAGGCATGCGTGCAGAGGGGAGGCCTGCCATCTTCACGGGGCATCGGGGTCGCCTTCGAAGCACAGACACCATTTGAGCGAAGGCTGAGAGGAGGCCAGGAGCCGGCCTCGGGCAGTCTGGCCGATGCCGGGAATGGCAGGAGCCATGGCTCCGGCTCCGGGTTCTAGAGTTCTAGGAAGGCAGGCGGCCAGCGTGGGGGGAGCGAGGGAGGGAGAGGGCGGAGGAAGCAGGTGACGAGGTTGAGGGGGACAGTAAACCCTGCAGGGCCTCCCGTCCCCTCTCGATGAGGGGGGGCCGTGGGAGGTTTTTGAGGAGGAAGCTACGTGATCTGACTTGAGTTATGACAGCAACCTCCTGGCTGCCACGTGGAGCAGAGACGGACGGAGGAATGGGAGGAGGCCCGCCTGCGTTCTGTTTACCCTACTCCCTTGTTGGCTGCTGTTTGTTCGGCCTTACCTTCCAGCCCTCGGGACTGTCCTGCCATGAGAAGGGCTACCTGGGAAGAGACCGAGTTCCCGCCACTGGAACCACACAAGCGGGGCCTGATGCCCCGTCAGGGAGGGAGAAGAGGACGTTCTGCGAGCCGATAAGCCGTGGAACCAGATGACCCTAATGTAATCTCTAGGCTCCCTCCCTACCCTGAGATTTTAAAGATAGAGCTTTGATTTTTCTGACTTTTTTATCCTTCCTCCCCACCCCCACTCTGCCACCACCTAAACTGATAGGTCAGAACACATTGTTAGTTGGAAGTGACAGGAACCCACATTAAACTGGTTTAAGCACGTAAGAGAATTGATTGGATGACACAATCGAAAAGACAGGCTTCAGGCAAAGCTGGATCCAGGATCCCAATTACTGTTGTCTCGAATCTGTCTCTCTCCATCTTTTGGTTAGACTTTCCTCAGTGCTGGCCTTTGTCTCAGGCAGGCTTTCTTCACATAGCAGCAAGAATAGCCCCCAAAAGCCTAAGGCTGATATCCTTACAGTTTAGCAACCTAAGATAAAGAGACCACCTCTTTACTGGCAAAAGTTCCAGATGTACTCTTGCTGGCCCAGTTGGGTTACGTGCACATGCTTTAACCAGTCGTTGCAGGCAGAAGTGTGACGTGCTCTGCTCACCTGGGACAGTTCTCATGTCCACCCCACGAGCCCAGGGTAGACGGGCAGCTTGGGCTGAGCCATGGGACCTGAGAGAGGAGGAAAGCGGTTCCCCCAAAGGAAGACGGGCAGGGACCCTCAGAGAAGAGGCAGTGGTGGGCCCCAGGCCACCTCTCACCAATGGAGGGGCTGCAGGGCAGCCTGAATCACCCCACTTAGCTTTTGCAATCTCTCATTTTCTGAGTTAAAACCCGGGAGCTCACAGAGCACAGTCAAGAGCGGGAACACTCGGGCAGCACAGTTATAGCTGTTTGCAAACAAAGTCTGGGCCCTAAACACAAACCTTCCCAATGTCTGTGCTCAGCCCTCAGCCCCAAGGCCCCCTGGGCCCTTGCCAGGTCTGACCCATGGAAAGGACATGAAAACAATAGCAAGGGGATGCGCAGCGGGGAAGGACGCTCCGAATCCTGCAAAGCCAACGGCGTTGGGCAAAATGCCACACCTGCCCTGCCAAGAGGGGCTCAAGGGGTCGTTGGACCCATCCCCCTGCCTCCGAGTGGGCTGAGGACAATCCCCAAATCATATGAACCGATTGTGGGCAAATGCGGCTCAGAAGCGTCAGGCGGAGTTGTCCCCACTGACCCCAGATTTCATCAACAAAACCCACTTCCTCGTTTGCTGTGAAAATGTCGTAGAGAATGAGGAGTGGCTTCGTCAAATGCGAGCTCTCTGCTGCTTGCAGAATTCTTTCCTTGTTTTCAATAACACATGTCATTTGCTGATTGATGTTCTGGCTGCCAGGGAGCTCAGAGCCTCAGGTTTGCACTCAGGCAAGTTACCTTGTGGGGCTGGCTGCCTATGTGGTCTTTTCGCCTTGGTTCTGATTCTGTTTGGTTTTATTATCCTTATCATCCTGATGGAAATGTCCTAAACTCTTTTTCGAAAGGGTGGGAATATGAATTAAATCTTAAGCATAAATAAGACAGAAGGGCACTGGAAAGGGCCCCGTGGTTAGAGATTCAGTGGGAATTCGCTGAAAGAATGACCCAGCACAGTTCGTAGCTGGGAGCTGTAGTTTGAAAGTCAAGAGAAGTGGGTTTGAACCCTGACTTCTCAATCTGTGCAGCGTTGAGCAAATTACTTAACATCTCTGAGCCTCTATTTTCTTGTCTTTACGGTGGAGTTAGTAAACATCATTAGGCATCAGGGAAAATGCAAATTAAAATAGCATGAATTCCCATTGTGGGCCCACTAGAAGGACTCAAATTAAAGACTGACATTATTAAGTGTCGGCAGGAATGTGGAGCAACCTGAACAAGTCACCATTTAGGGAGGAGAATATTGGATGCACCCTGATTTGTCATTCTTCTTCAGTTACCCATTGAGGCTGGTGGGAATATAAAATGGAAATACATGTGACGGTTCCTTATAAAACTAACCCTACACTTACTATATGACCCAACTATTCCACTCCCAGGTAGTAAGGCAGGGGAAATGAAAACACATGTCCACACTGAGATGTGTATAAAATATTCATAGCAGCTTCATCCATCCCAGCCCCAAAGTGGAAACAACCCAAATGTCCACCAACAGGTGAACAGATAAATTGTGGCAAGCCCATACAATGGAATATTATGCAGCAATAAAAAGGAACAAATGACAGATATCCACAACCACATGGGAGAATGCCCAACATTTACGCTGAAGGAAATATGCCTCACACGAGGGTGCACACCGTCCCATTCCATTTGTATGAGGTGTTAGCAAAACCAAACAAATCTATGGTAGGAAAAAAAATGGAGCAATCGTTGCATCTAGAAGCTGGGGATTAATTGGGAAGGGGATTGGGGGCCTTTTCTGGGGAGATGGACACGTTCAATATTGTTATAAGGCCTTGGGCTACTGAAGTGTCAGCATTTGTCAAAACCCAGCAAATGGTATCCTTAAGATTACTGTTCTTCCCTGTTTGTAAATTTTGTTTTTTAGAAAAGGTACCCTAACCGTATATTGTGTCCCAACTAATGACAGACACGCTGAGTATTTAAGAAATACTTACTTAGGAATACTTAACTTTAGGAAATGGATGATTGTCTGCCATTTTCCTTGAACTGCGTGAAAAATGAGATGGACTGCGAGAGGGAGAGAGGGATGGAGAAAAGACACAGTCTGTGACAAAGCAAGTAGGGCAAAATGCCAATGGTAGCATTTAGATGGCGAATGTATGGATGTTCACTGAAAAAATTCTTTCGCCTTCATATTTGAAATTTTCCATAATGAAATGCTAGAGACAACGGGCTTACTAAGACCTGCCTCCCAAGGTTGACGCAAGGACCAAGCGGGATGAAGTCCCCAGGGTGACACGGTAACAGTTATTATGAGAAGCAGACATGGAGCACGGAGCACAGGGAGGCGTTGGGAAAGGGGCGGTGAGGGGCTGCGGTATTCAAGACTCAAGTTGGCAAATCTTTCCTGCTATTACTATTTTAATTTTTTTATCTGTTTGAGTTGGTAATACTTGCATATGGTACAAAATTCAAAAGCTACAAGAGTGGATAACAAATGAAAAGTCTCCCTTTTTTCTCTATCCGCCAGCTACCCAACCAACGGTACCAGTCTCTTCTATTTCTTTTCAGTGATGTTCTATCTTCCGTATGCCATTATGTATATATATTTTCTTTTTGTCATAATAGCATGCGATACATTGTTCTCATATTTTTTTTAAACTTAATATATCCTGGCAATTCTTTCATATCAATACACAAAATCCGTCCTCATTCTTTTATATGACTGTATAGTATTCCATTGGGTGGATAGACCATAGTTCACTTGCATGATCCCATACTGATGGCCACGTGGGTTGTTTCCACTTCTCGATAAACCTTTTGGATGCTGTCATTGTTTTAAAGACTTTGAAACCGGTCCTTGCATCTCTTGATAAATGCGTTGAAGAACAAGGGGCTTCTCTGATCCAAACCCATAGCACATCATTAAGTCCTTGGGCTTCTTCACTCCAGCTTTTATTAAATTATCCCAATTTGTCCTTTCAAATAGATGTCTTTTCTTAAGTAGTGATTTACCACAATTAAGCCCCCCAAAATTAAATTAAATGAATTACGTCTCTTAGGTTGGGTGTCTGCGGGAACTGGGGTTGGGCTCAGTAATGCTCCAGATGCTATTAAAGGCACAGGCAGAGAATGTGCGCTGGGTTAGAAGGGAAAATTCATAGCTCCACTGATACGCCATGATAAATAATTATGAGTTATTAATTTTAAATTACATCTTTAATGCGTTGCATGATTTTAATTCTCCCTACAGTATTAATATCGGACTGGCTTTGATTAATTTAAAGCAGAACAGAAAGGTGCCAATTAAGGGGACTCGCTGGGAACTTTGAGGTGTTTATATCTGTCTCCTGATAGCTCCCACGGTGGGGGGCAAGGTCATCGCTCAAGGGAGGCTGGTGATTATCCACGAGAACCCAGGATGGGATGTGTCAAGAAGAGTGGGAGATGGATGTTAACCCTTAGTGTGTCGTCGAGTGCCAGAGAGGAGAGAGAGAAGGAGGAAAGAGCAGAGGGGCTGTATGGTGCTTTTAATGAGCCCGAACAGGTCAGAATAAAGCTCAGCATCCCACGGCCTCCAGGAGGACTCCAGGGGCCAGGACTCCTGGGTTCGGGGTTTACCGTGTCGCTCCAGACACGAGCTTTGACCTCTCGATGTCTTCATGGACCTCAAGACTTACGAAAGCGGGTAACACTCAGCAAACGTGGAGCCATAAATCCAAGAATTTCCTAACTGGCTGACGGTGATAGCTAACGCTGGTGACAACAGCCCACCGTTAGAATGTGGCACCCAAGGAGATGCTTTTGGGGAGCTGATGGCTAAACATCTTATTTCACTTGATAGGCAACTGTTTAGTTTAATGTGAGCCAGCCCGTCAAACTTTTGTTTTCAGGTTAAGGTTCAATTTTTTAAAATGCACGGCTCAAAACAAAATATTAAATAAAGCATAGTTTCATGTGGTAAGTGGCCATGGCAAATAATAATAACTATGATGGTGAGCCACAAGCCACGGAGGCTGGTGAATATCAAATTAATGTCACTACAGCCCCAGAAGACAGAAATCCTAGGCAAGGCTCTAAATTAATGACCCCAGATGAGAGCGATCTGGAGAAGAAGTCACCACCAGCCCCAGCGTGAATTTATCACCTGTTCTTCTCCGTGACAGATCAGCTCTGATGTTGTCAAGGCTCTTTCCCACTTAGTACATTGGATTCTTAAAATAATTCTGGAGGTGGGCAATACCCCAAAAAATGCCGGACTCATGGCGTGTGCCCAGTACACGATTGTGGAGGGAAGGGGGTGGAGGGAGAGAAACGGGGAAGAAAAGGAGGAAAAGACAATAGCAGGTGTCCTTCAACGCTTCTGCAATGATTAGGTTCAAGTACTCGACAAGGATCGTCTCCCTCTGTGCTGGCAGCGCCCCCATGAGGTGGGCATCGTCGTTGATCCTATTCCCCAATGAGGACACCAAGGCTCAGAGAGGTGAAGCGACTTGCTTGAGGTCCTCCAGGTAGCAGGCAACAGAGCCAGGTATCATTACTGTCCATAGTTTATCATCCAGGAGCCTGAGGAACAGAGAGGGTAAGCAACTGGCCCAATGTCACATGACGTTAAAGAAATCAGAAGCCAGGCAGTCTGGGTCCACAGCTTCAGCTCAAACACTGAACTCTGCTGTCTTATAAAAGAGAGGTGCCATTCAGAGGTCAGAAAGATGAAGATCTAGCGGGGGTTAGTCCTAAGGGCCCTCACTCTGTAGGACTGAAGTCAGGTATCAGGACTCCCTGCCCCATGAGCTTGTCCTCACAGGCATCTATGTTCACGTGACCCCATTAAAGCCGACGAAGGGTCTCTTTGGAGCAAAGTCTCACCAAGCACATAGTAGGTGCTCAGTTCATGGCCCTCCCCCGCCCCCAGCTCTGCTCCTTCCAGGCTCAGTTCCGTGGCCTGCTGGTCTCCCACAAGCACCCCCTTGGCCCTCCCCCAGCTCTGGGGGCCTCTGGAAGCCCAGCCGGAAGCCCCCAGCTCAGGTTTCCCAGCAGAGGGGCCAAAGCGAGACAATCGCATCAGGTCCCTGGGGCGGCTTTGGTGGCCTTGTCACGCATTTGAAAAGCAAGGATTGGCCGGGTGACAGCGGGAGCGGCCGGAGCAGGATCCTGCTCAAAGCGCCTTCCTCCAGCGGCATTAAAGATGGATTATCACTCAGAGGGTTAGAGAAGGGCGACCGAAGTCAGCCCTCCTCCCAGATAAGACGGCCACGCAGGTGGAGCTGGCTGGTCACCGGGCAGTCAGGGTCCAGCAGCAACAACGACGACGACAATAACAATAATGAAGACACCTGCTGTCGTGAGCGCCTGCCGGGTGCCAGGCTCTGTGCTAAACGCTTTTGGTCAACATCTCATGTTAATTTACGCAAGCCCCAAAGGAGAGAACCGAGTCACAGGGAGACCAGCTAACTGACCCGGGCAAGCCAGCTGGTTAAAGGGTGGAGCTCGAGTCCACGCAGGCCTGACACCTTTCTTGATTCTCGCTGACCTCTTCCCCGACCATGATGAGTTAATTATCCATGCAGTTAGTTAAGTTCCTGTCATTCTGCTGCTTCATGAGATCAAGACCAAGGTTGACTTCTGCTTCACTCCCACGACATCCCCAAAGGCAAGCAGGGTGCCCCGCATAGGGTGGGTGCATGAGGCACGTTTGCAGAATAAGCTTGGGAAGGAAGGAGAGGGGAGAGTGGAGAGAGGAAGGAAGGAAAGAGGCAGGGAAGGAAGGCAGGGAGGGTGAGAGAGAGAGAGAAGGAGCGAGGAAGGCAGAGCGTGTGCTGCGGGGCCCCGGAACCTGCGTGCTCGACATCTGCTTGTGCAGCTGGAGGAGAGCGGACACGAGGAGGAGGGGAGTCGCCCAGCAGAGGCACGGAGGTCAGAAGTGCAGATGCACAGGGAGCTTCTCACTGCGGGGTGTGTGCTGCTGAGTCTGGACCCAGAGAGCAGAGACCCCCAGTTCTAGTCCTCGCTCTGTGCCGGACCAGCCATGTGCCCTTAGAGAAGTCAGCTTGTTTGTTAAACGTAGTCCCCAGTTTTCCCCCTTTCCCTGCTTCCCTGGGCTGTTCGGAGGACGAGATGGGAAAAGGTGCTATTCACGCCCAGGCAGATCTAACGAGAGCACCAGGCTCGCCCTGTCAGAGCAGATGTAATAAAAGAAAGTGGGTTTCCTCCAGACAGGAAATGAGAAAGCCAAGAGGGTGCGTGTGAGGAACACGGCTGGGCAGTCGTGTGGTTGAATCTTAGTTCTGGAGTTTGCTTGCTGTGTGACCTTGAGCAAGCAACTTGTTCTCTCTGGGTCTCAGTCTCCAACCTGTAGCTTGGGAATAATGAGATGAGCTCCTACTTTACAGGGTATAACAATGATTAAATGAGGTGGGACCTGTAGAATGCTTAGCACACAGGCTGCCCGCGGTCAGCACTAACCGCCGTGGCCACTCTCTGTAATCATAGTATGTTTTAGAAAAGTCAGCCTGGCAGCCATGGCAGGGTGTGTGGAGGTAAGGAGCGGGCCCTGGAGGAGGTGGGGTTTGGGAGAACGATTGAGTCACTTTGGTTTTGAAGCAGTGGCTTCAAGAGAAGCATCAAGGTCTGAATGGAAAAGACGCATTGGAGGGGAGAACCCTTAAATTTCAGGGTCTCCTGTAGAGCAGAAACTGTCTTATAAATTTAAACTTTCAGCTGTGTCTTTTTCATCTCAGAAGAGGCAATCCATCCCCATGTGTATCAGCTATCAATGGCCACAATAATGCTGCATAACAACCAACCACAAAACCTCAGTGGTGGTGGCCAGTGGCCAGGCGGCTCTGCTGATCTTGCTGGGCTCATTGACGCGTCTGCTGGCTGTCAGCTGATCTGGGATGCCCTCGACTGGGACGAAGGGGTGAGCTCTGCCCCACGGGGCTCTCATCCTCACGGGTTAGTCTGGGCGTGTCCTCGTGGCTATGCCAAAGGACAGACTCAGAGGAAGCCCAATGGTGCACGCGACCCTCAGCCTCTGCTTGTGTCACCTTCACCAACATGCCATGAGCCAAAGCAAGTCACATGACTGACCCCGAGTCAGAGGGGGCGAGGACCCCAAAATCTCACGACCAAGGGTGTGACTGTGGGGCTGGATGAACAGTGGGGGCCCATTGTGTGACCTGCCACACTGTGGTCTAACATTCAACAAGTGTAAGAGGTAGACGGTAAGGTCTCCCTTCTCTTTCCAACTCGAGCCAACCACCATGACCAGTCTCTTCCACAGCCCATCAGAGACGTTCTATGACTTTACGACACTTTTATAATGTTCATGCCTCAGTGGTCCCCAGCCCATTCCTACCGTCCTTTTAAATTCGCCACCTGCCCAGAGCACAGAGGCCGTGACACCATACTATTGGGTTCTCGTTCCTGCCCCACCACCTGCTGGCAGGGTGACCTTGGGCACGTCACTTCCCCTCAGAGCCCCACCTTTCTCATCTGGGAATTGGGGAGGACGGTGTGTCCCTTGCAGGGGTTCTTATGAGGCTTAAGCAGCACGAGGCATGCGGAGCGCGTGGATGCGGGAACTGCCGAATAAATGGTTTGCCATTATGATTATCGTGTTGTTGTTGTTAACTCATGAAGGCGCCATTTGCCCCCCTGGTTTCAAGGCTCCTGCGATTCCCAGTGGGAAAGGGCTTTCCTTCCACGTCTGGGCCTCGGGAGCCAGCTGACCATCTGCCAGGAGGGGTTTCTGTTTAACAAGCTCTTGTAATCTTTGCTGTGATCACAGCTCCCTCCCGGCCGCTCTCCTCTGGGGCTCACAGCTTCTTAGGCTGAGCCTCCGCTGGGGCCATGAATATCTGAGCACCAGGCTGGGCCAGCGTCTCAATCCGCCCGCCTGCCCCCAGCCTGTGTGCCTCCGGGACCCACCCCCGGAGGTGGATGCAGTCTCTCTCTTTCCAGACGCCCCCAGCTGCCTGCACCAGAATCGCTCACTCATTCGGGCTTTTCCCTAACCAACACTTACTCCACACCCCACTACGTGCCAGGTCCTGCCCCAGACCTAGTAACAGCGGTCAGTAACTGCAGGCCGCTGCTTCTGGATCTCTAAGACACTGTCAGGGCTTCATGAGAAGAAAGTTGAAAGGCTGGGTCAAGAACAGGGTAATCAGACCCAGTTTGTGGATAAACAGCTAGTTTCCAAGAGTTCGTCTGGAGGCCCTGTCTGTGGGAGGCCTGGCCAGCCTCCCTGGAAGCGGACCGGTGATGGGGCTGCTGGCACCAGGGCTCAGCTGCGAAGGCCCTCGGGTGAGACCTACGGGGGACCGAGGGAGGAAGGACAGGGAGCGGGAGAGGCCAAGCTAAGAGTCCCGTCCCAGCCTGGTCGCCCGGGAGCCCTGGAGCATAAACTGCCTTCTAGGGGTGCCAACCCAGGACAATGTTCAAAACAACACTACAACCCCGTCGCAGCGCCAGCTTTGACAGATGAGAGGTGAGGTTACTCGCCCAGAGGCAGGCACGGCACAGGTGGCCCAGCAGGACTCGGCCCAGACCTGTCTCAGGGATATACCCTGGCTTGACTGGTCTGGGCGGAAGCCCACTGCAGCTGAACACCCGCCCGGGATGGGGCAGACATGTGGGAGGCCCAGGCTGGATGGAGCCTAGGTCACAAAGCCCTTCTTCCGCGAGGAGAGCAGCGCCACCACGCTCCCAACGCGCCAGGGTCTCAGGTGGCCGAGTGACCCAGACAGACAGGGCCAGCTTCACCCTCCCCTCCAGGGGCACTCAGTGTTCCTGCAGTAACAGGGGACATTGAGACCTGTCCTCCTCCCGGCTCGGGGCAGCTGCTGCTGAGATGGCCCAGCTGAGCCAAGGACGTCTGCAAACAGCGAGGACACCCCAGACGCTAGCAGGGGCTGCCGGTTCTAAAGGTCACATCCAGAAAGAAAGGCTCTCCTGCGTGGCCTCATCTCCCAAACACAGATGTTCTGGACTTGAAAAAGGAACACCAGACGCCATTCTGTGTGTGCCTCCCTCTCCATAGGTCTGTGTCCCCGAGCATGGCATTGGCGAGCGGGCGATGCTCACACTCCCCCTCTGCCCCCGGCCGGACTCCATCCCGGCTTGCTTGGTGAACTGGCAGATCACTTCCTTTCATCCCGCTGTTCCCGAGTCTGTAGACATGAGGTAATCGGTTCATCTCCTCCTCACACGGGTACAATGAGGGACACGTCACCTCATCCATTCAATACAAATGAACTGAGCACCTACTATGTGCTGGGCTCTGTGGCACACAGTAAGGCATAAGGCGGACATGTCCCGAGTTAACGGGGAATGCAAGGATACAGAGCATAAACAGGTGACACACAGCTGATGTGTGTTGGGCAGTTGATAATAGGATTAACCCTGCCGAGGCAAGCCACTTAATTATCTTTGGGGACAAGACGGGGGAAGGGAAGACGTGGCTCTTAAAGAGACAGGCCAAAGTGTCTCACCCCGTGATCAGTCAGGACTCAACCGAAGGCACACAATCTCTCGTTCAGTAAGTACTGATTGAGTGTCTGCTGTGTGCCCAGCACCACGCTAGGCACTGGGGGTACCGGGATGAGCAAAACAGAGACCCCCGCCCACACGGAGCTGGCATTCTTGGGGGAGAGGTGGACAAATGCTACACGGTACCCAAATATATGCACGTTGTTCATAATGGCTGCGGACACACAGGAAGGCCGAGCCTGCGTCACCCAGCATTACATGCAGGTGTGCGGGAGAGCGAAAACCCGGGAGGACCCCTGCCCGGAGCCAGCAACTAAATGGGCCAGGTCAAGGTGTCGAGGGGGTTGGGGGCTGGGAGGGCCTGAACCGCAGGCCTCTCCTCCAGCAAATGAGGACACCAGTGGTACTTGACCCATACAGTTAGAACGAACCTGACAAAATACGTGGAAAATTCTCAGAACGGCACCAAGCATCTCGTAAGAAGTGAGTAACCCTAAGCTGGCATTGCTGTGTGAAATCAAGAGAATTCAGGTTCACCCTGGGCTCTCCTCTGCCTGCAGAACAGGAAGAGGTGTGCCCCCTTGTCTGTCCTCACCTCTTCCTCCACACGCAGAGCATCCCAGGGGCTGTTTCCATAGCAAACGTGGAGCCCGCCCACCCCACCCCCCTGTCTCACCTCGGACCTGCCCCATCCGCGCCAAGACTGGTTGGTAGTATGAGTTCTTCTCACTAATTTCCCCTCTTGATCTTTCTCCCTCTAAAGCTGCCACCTCTATTTCTTTCTGGGACATTGTATGACACAACCGCTACAGACCCTCGGTGCCTATCTCAAGAAGAGGGCAAGACTCTCTGACCAGATAGCATTCCAAGTTCAACTCAGCTGAGTTCTCCTGGCCTGACTGTGTCCACGGGGAGAAATGACAGTGGACACTTTCTCTCGGCAGGACGGGAAAGGATGCCAGTTGATAAAGACTCCCCCACTCTCCAATCCAGCTGTTCCCACGCCCAGAGACCCTCCCAAGGCATTGCCCGATGCTTCTCCATTGAAATAAGACTGTCAGGAGGCCATCCTCTCAGCAGCTCCAGTTAGGACTTTAGCCTTGATCTATCTTCCGTGCCCTTCTCACCAAGACATCAGTACACACATCCCTCTTGGACTCTATTAGGTATCTAGTTCTGAGACTCTTTTGGTTGCAAATGGCAGAAACACAGCTTAAACTCCTCTAAATAATTGAAAAGGGGGACCCTTTAGTGACTCATATAACTGACAAGCCCTCTGAAGCCAGGTGACCCATAGGCTGGATCCAGGACCCAGATATTGTCAGAAACTCTGTCTTTCCACCTCAGCTCTCTTCTCTGCAGACTCCATTCTCAGGCCGGCTCACTCAACAGGGGCACCCAGTACTTCCTGGTTTGTATGCTCTTAGATCCGTCAAGTCTAGTCAAAACTCTCCGGGCAATTCCAACAAAGTTCAAGGACTGTGTCTCATTGGCCATGTGGTTGTCCCTGAACCGATCAATGATCTGAGGGGTGGAATGCTCTGAGTGGTCAAACCTGGGTCGCATGACCAGCTATAGACCTGGAGGCTGGGAGCTCCATTCAAACCATGTGGCCTGAGCATGGGGGAGGGGAGACTTCCAAAAGGGGAGTTAAAGAAACTGTTTCTTTGAGAGGAGCCAGCGTTGCTGGACACACTGAAACAAGTGAAGGTGACATTCTGTGCTGCAGTGGGTGGCAGGGGGCAGACGGACAGCCTCTCCTGTCAAGGATCTTACCCTTTTGTTGGAGTGAAAAATGCCTGGGAAACAATTCAGGGGCTGGGAAAAAATGGAAAAAACCCGGGATGGGCAAAGGTGACGACGTATTGGTTAAAACTATACATCTGAAATGAGATCGTTCATAAATAGCACTCCGACAGGGCCCAGATCAACGCTGTCCGATAGAAAGATGGGCGCCACATATGTAATTCTAAATTTTCTACTGGCCACATTAAAAAGAAAAAGTAAAAATGAAATGAATTTTTAAAATATATTTTATTCAAGCCAGTATATCTAAGATATTATTTCAACATATAATCCATTTTAAAAAGTATTAACGAGCTATCTTACTTTTTTATTTTTTTTTTTTTTGCAGCAAGTCTTTGAAACCCAGTGTGTGTTTTAGACTCACGGCACATCTGCATTTGGACACACCGCGTGTCAAGCGCTCCACAGCCACATGTGGTAGTGGCCACCACACCGGGCAGCTGAGCTCTAGAACCTCGCTCCTCAAAGTGTGGTCCACGGACTTTGGGACGTACAAATCCAGAGTCTTAGGCTCCACCGCAGACCTCCCAAACCTGTGTCTGCAGTTAACTCTACGGATCCCAGGTGACTTCTGTGCGTGTCAAATTGGAGACATGCTGGTCTCAGCCAGCGCTGTCCAAAAGAACTTTCTGCTTTCAATGGAAATGTTCTCTGTCTGCAGTCCAATGGGGTAGCCACCAGCCACACGTGGCTATCGAGTACCTGAAAGGTGGCCGTTCAAGAGGGAACTGCATTTGTCATTTTATTTCATTTTCGTTTAAATAGACACAACGGCTACCTATCAGATAGCACAGGCTTCAATCAACAGAAGTGCGCCCAAATCTTAGCTGTTGTTATATATTATCGTTATTACCCTGTTACTTCTTCAAGGAGAGGGAGGGAATAAAATGGAAATGTATTCGGCAGCATGGCCTCATCGTTTCCTCCGGGGTGGGGATGTCGTGATCCTCACGGGGCAGGTTTAGAAAGTGAGGTTTGGGACTTGTGCAAAATGACCCAGTAAAATAATGCGCATGCTAACACACACCACTGATCAAGCCCACACATGTGCCAGGAACTCTAGATACTTGTTTTAATCCCCATAACTACCCAATGTGTACCTGCTATTATTCTTGCCGTTTTACAAAGAGGGAGATTTGGGAGGCTCAGAGAGGTGAAGTGACTTGTCCAGGGTCACACAGCATTGGAGTGGCAGAGGTAGGGTGTGGTCCCAGGCCTGTCTGTCTCCCCAGCTGGGGTTTCTCCCAAGGCTGTACCCCAGTAACGCTGGGGCTATAGCCATACTCCGGAGACTCTGCAGCCTGAGGCACAAGCGGATACTCCTCAGCCTGGAAATGCTGCTCCGAAGTCGGGAGCCGCCACGATGACCTCCGGAGGTCCCTCACTGCCCTCCGGCGGGGCAGTGGCCGATGCCAGGCAAACGCTGCAGCCGGCACGAACCTCCACGTGCTGTCTGCAGAGGCTCGGGGGTCCGGGGCTGCGGGCAGCAGGCCCCGGGGGGCCGAGGATGCTCGAGGTTCCGCCTCGGCCTGCGCAGCGCGCCTGTGTTTAACGCCTCGCTCCATTTCCAAGCGAGCGTGGGCGCCGCGTGTGTGTTTGTCTAGCGACAGAAGGCGGCCTCCCGGGGAACGGCGCCCCCGCCCCGCCCCCTCCGCGCGCGCACAGCCGGCCTAATGCTGCGTGGCGGGAACAGGCGGACGATCAGAAGGCAGGCGGAGAGAATCCAGACAGGGGCCCCTGCTGCCATCACCTTCCCCAGAGGGGCTCGTCTCCAGCCACGTGAGCCAGCCCCAACCCCAAACTGTTGGAAACCAGGGGCACGCGTCCTCACACGGTGATGGGGGCCAATCCCCACAGGGGGGAGAAAGAGTAAGGACCTAACAGTGAAAACCACAGCTGCCATGAGTGGACATTTACTGCATACCCCACGTGAGCGCACATCTGATTTAGTGCATTCAGGAGCCGCACGACGCAGGGTCTGCTATTAGCCCCATTCCACAGAGAAGCAACCAAGTCTGCCGACGGTGTTCTGGTCAAGGTCACATAGCAAGGACGTTGCTGAGCCAGGATGTGAACGCACGTCTGCCTGGGAAGCAGGAGGCCAGTTAGAACTGTGGGGTGGCGGGGACATTGTGGGTCTGGGAGTTTGAACCCCAGTTCTGCAATGTTGTCGTTGTGTGACGTTGGGGATCCAAGTGGCTTGACCCTCTGAGCCTCAGTTTCCTCATCTATACATCAGGGATGATAAGGCCAGATCTGCATGAAGAGTGTGAGAACTAAATGAGATGAGACACCTGGTGTTTCGGAAGGAATCGGTGGGTGACAGAAAGTCTGTTACCAGTGGAGCACAGGGCTGGTATGCAGTAGGCGCTTAATGAGTGATGTGAGTCCTCACCAGAGAAGAAGTCCCTTCCATTTTAAACCTCTGGGCCCCACCATCTGGGAGCAACAAGGTTCTGCTCCCAGGGAGAGCTAAGTGTCATGCTTACGTTATCTCATTCAATCCTAACCACAGTCCTCCGAGTGTGATTAAGCCCATTTTATAGACCTGAAAACTGAGGCTCCAGAAAATTCAACGGTCTGTCGGGGGCTCAAAGCCGCTAAGCACCTGAGCTGGAGAGCAGTCAGGCTCCGGTGGACTCACGGTGCAAACCCAATGCTCTGTGGCCTCCAGCCGGGGCCGTCTCTGGGGTGGCCTTGGGTGGCTGAGATGTCCGCCCCTTGCAGATGGAAAGCCGGAGGGGAGCCCGTACAGACTGCCTCTCTCGTGCACGCTCACACACAGCTGCTGCTGCCTTTCTGCAACGTCCTTGCCCAACTGCTGGGGACGGCCATCACCATGGCAACCGCCAAAGGCCAGCTGTCCTCAGGTGCGAGGAGGGGCCGTGGCCACCTTGAGCCCTGGCCCCGGTGCCCTCTGACCGCTCTTGACGATGTGCCCAGCCTGGCAACCTCTGAAAGTCACCAACCCTAATCGCTGGGTGGATGGAGAGCCCCCCACAATAGACCCCACTGGCCAAGGCCCAGCCCCTGCATCCAGGGTCCTCCTCCTGCCCCCGGATGCTGCTGCCCTGAGGTCTGGGGTCCTCGGCCCGAGAAGGGCTGGAGGCCCCAGCTCTGTGGGCAGGAGCAGCTTAGCCGTCACAGCTCTGTGCTGCAAATATTAATTATCTCCTAACGACTCTCCAGGCAGTCATTATAGCTCAGCTGCTGGCAGCTGTTACTAAAAACCTACCCAAGACGTCTCTGGGCAGGAGGAAGCTGCCCCGGCGGCTGGACGGGTGACAGAGGCCCTGCAAGCCTGTGGGGGCAGGACGAGGCTGAGGGGCTCTGGGAGAGAACGGCTGCCCTTCAGGGAGGAACAGGTTAGGGAGCAGTGGGGCGGGGCGGGGACTGGATGAGCCGAGGAGACTCTGGGAAGACAACAGTTAAGGCTGTAGAGGTGCCCCGTCCTGGCAGAACATCCCTCGCCTTGACGGAGCATTTGCAATGTGCTAAGCGCTTTGATGCCTTGCTGCTCCACGTGGTCCACAGACCTGCAGCCTCAGCATGGCCGGGAGCTGGTTAGAAGTTCACCGTCTCGGGTCCACCCTGGATCTATTGAATTGTAAGCTGCATTTTTAAAAGAAATTCCCAGGTGATTCATGCAAAGGTTGAAGTTTGGGAAGTGGGGCTTTAAGGCATTATCCTGTTTGAGCCACACACAAGGTGATGGGGAGGTACCATTATTATCTCCATTTGACACAGGAGGGACTAAGGCTCAGCGAGGCGAGTATCTGGCCCAAGGTCACACAGCTAACGAGGGGCACAGTCCTGACTCCCGCCTTTCTCCAGCCCATCCTCTCTGAGCACCAACCACACACCAGACACCATACTGGGTGCGGAGTGCGGTCTGTCTTTCTCCAAATCTCCGGGTCTTCCCATCACACTCGCTTTCTCCTGGTACAGCTAAGTCAGCGTCACCGTCAGAGGGCACAGCGGGGTAGGACTCCACAGTTCATGATGCCTCACCACGCACAGATCTCATTCGAGCCTAACAGTCAGCCGGGAAAGCTGCCACCATAATCCTCATTTGCCAGCCAGGAAACTAAGGCTCAGAAAGGCGGAGTGATGTCTGCAAGCTGAGGGCTCGTTTGAGCACATAAAGGGTTTCCGTGTGGAGGCCAGGCTCCGCTTCCGCCGGGGGGCCTGGAGATCCAAGACCTTGGGTGGAGGCCACAGAGATACCAGTTTCAACACAGCATGAGGTCTTGCTCAGGCTGAGGACCCCAGACCCCAGGACAGCAGTATCCTGGGGGCAGCAGGGGACCTGGATGCAGGGGCTGGGATGTGGCCACTGGGGTCTCCTTCCATCCAGCTGGAAGTATTGAGACCTGCAGAGGCCACCAGACTGGACACGTCATCAGGAGTGGCCACACAGGCCAGCAGGGCCAGGGTTCACTCAGTGTCCAACTGCGGAACACATCCCCTGGAGTGGTAGTGAGCTTCCTTGCCATGGAGGTATGCAAAGAGCCTGGATGACACCTGGCAGGGCTCTTGTGGGGGTCCAAGCTTTGGAGGAGGAGGAGTGACAAAGGCATTCGGGGCTCCAGGCAGTTCAAATCCCCGCCCTGCCCCTCAGCAAGGGGAGAGCTCTCACTGAGCCTCGATTCCCTCATCTGTAAAGTGGGGGATAATAATAACAATTGCCTTGAAGGTGTGTGTTCCTAATTAAATGAGATGGCGCGTGGAGAACCCTCAGCCCAGGGCCCAGGGTCATTCCTGCAGGATTGTTTCCAAAATGTGGGGCTGCAGCCTGGTACCCCTGGTCGTTTTAAGTTGTCCAGAGAAGGGGCATTAACTAATTTGAGCATCAGAGTCAGAACGGCATTCCTCCTCATGTCTCTGACCTTCTGATGCTGCCAGAGAGAGATGCTCAGCGTAGCGCCGCCCATCCTTAACACCTTCTAGTTTTCTTCTTTTTTTTGTTAATTGAGGCATAACTCAGATTCAGTAAGGTGCACAAATCTTAAAGGTACCGCTCAATAACTTTACGTATGTACCACCCAGAGTTAGAGGATATTACCAGCCTGCAGAGGGCCCCACGCGCCCTCCCAGTCGGTCCCCTCACCGAGCAGACTCATTCTTCCGACTTCTATGCCCCAAAGATGAATTTTGCATCTTCTTGAACTTCAATCAAATGGAATCCTATAGCACGTACCCTTTATTGTTTGTTTGTTTGTTGTTGTTTTTGCTGGGAAAGATGCACCCTGAGCTAACATCTGTTGCCAATCTTCCCCTCTCTTTTTCTCCCCTCCACAAAGCCCAAGTACATGGCTGTGTATTCTACTTGTAGATCCTTCTAGTTCTTCTGTGTGAGCCACCAGCACTGCATGGCCACTGACGGACAAGGGATGTGGTTCCACACCCGGGAACCGAACCTGGGCCGCTGAAACAGTGAGAGCCCCAAGCTTTAACCACTAGCCCATCAGGGCCAGCTCTGTACCTTTTTTAAAAAAAAACAGCTGTCTTGAGATATAATTCACACTCCACATAAATTGCCCATTTAAAGCGCACAATTCAATGGTTCTTACTGTGCAGTCATGAGCTACATGTGATGTTTGGTGAATGACAGACCACGTCTACCATGGGGGTCCCACAAGGTTAATACCACATAGCCTGGGTGTGTGATAGGCTGTACCATCTGGGTTTGTGTGAGCACGCTCCAGGACATTTGCACAGTGACGAACTCGCCTAACGATGCGTTTCTTAGAACATATCCCCGTCATTGAGTGACCCATGATTGTGTTCACAATGTTGTAAAACCATCACCACAATCAAGTTTAGAACTTTTTATCATCTCAAAAAGAAACCCCACATCCTTCAGCCTTCACCCCCAACCTCCCCCCCCCCCCAGCCCCTGGCAACCATGAATCTACTTTCTGCCTCTGTGGGTTTACCTGTTCTGGACACTTCATGTAAATGGAATCATACAAGATGTGACCTTTTGTGACTGGCTTCTTTCACTTATCATAATCTTTCCAAGGTTCATCCACACTGTAGCCTGTCTCAGTACTTCATTCCTTTTCATGGCTAAATAATATTCCAGTGTATGGTAGCCCACATTTTCTTTACCCATTCATCAGTGGATGGACAAGTACGTACTCTCTTGGACCTGCTTCTTTCACTCAATATTATGTCTGTGGGTCATCTGTGCTGTAGTGTGTTCGCGGTTCACTCTTTTTCATTGCTGTGTAATATTCCATCGAGTGACCACACCATTGTCCCGTCACTGGACATTTGGATAGCTTCCAGTTTGGCGGTTATGCTATTCGTAACTCCATGAACATTCATAAGCTTCCATGAGATATTCTTATACATGTATTTGGAGACCTTATTTCAACTGAGGGTATCCAAGTGCAGAATTGCTGCCCGCTGGGTAGGTACATATTTTCTGAGCTCCTTTTCAACAAAGAGAGAGCAGGTCTTGGCTTTGGAGCCTTGGCCAAACTGTGTCTCGTTAGGAGGTAACAGTACAGGTTAGTTGTCACTGTATTTGGTTCGTGTGTTACCTTCTCTTTCTGGCAGAGTGATATTCCAGGTAGAGGACCATTCCTAAGTTTTCTTTTAAAATAACACGTTTGGGTTTTTTTAAAAAAGGAACTCTTTTAAAGAAAGTTCTCAGTAATTAATAGTACAGGTAGTATTTAGACAGAGCAAAATTCATTAAGGACACACCCAAATGAATGAGGCCTGGGAGCTCTGATATAGGAGCTTGGAGGGGGGCACAAGCTGTGATGGTCAGGCGGGCCTCCTGGCAGAGGAGGACAGAGGCTGCGCCTGGGAGGATGGGTGAGGACCAGGGATGTGAGGACAGAGAAGGAAAGGCTCCCAGGCGGGAGTGGTACGGGGGCGATGGGTGGTCTTGACGTGGACAAGGTCCCTGGGTTCTGATTTCAGGCTCCACCTCTCACGTCTTGTGTGATCTTGGGAACATCACAGCCCTTCTCCAGCCCTCGGCCACCCCATCTGCAGGACGCAGACATTGGGCCGGACTAGATGCTGCACACGGGGTCCCCTGAGCTGAAGCCAGACGGCAGAGGCCTTTTTCTTTGGAGGATTTCTAACAAGCTGATCTCACTATTAAGAAGAGGGGTTTTGATGACCCCAGCATCTTTCAACAACGTGAACTTCTGGTAGCCGTGGGTCCACATTTCAGGGGGCAACAGTTGCCCAGAGCTGAGCTGCAGCTGTTCCCACATGCCTTCCTGCATGCCACAGTCCCCACCACTCCCTACTGCCCTTCCATTACTGAGGGAGCGCACTAGTCCCACTGCCCATGGCACTTTCACTCCCGTTTTTCTTATGTGAAGGTGAAAGTGACATATTTCTCACATCCATGTCTCCAACAAAAGTGAAAAACAAAAGAAAGCCAGGCCAACAGGCCCACTGATTTTCCTTGTACACGGTCTTCTTTAGAGTCTTTCCATCACCTTACTAGCCCTTAGAGGCTTCTGAGTTTGAGAGCCCTGGCCTATCTGATTTATAAGGTCCCGCCCCCTTTGGAGAATCTGAACGAGGGGATGAATCTGTGCACAGAACCCTCAGATAAATCCTGATGGCTGCACAAACATTGGGTGGAAAACAGCCACACATGCCAGGACTGAAAGGCTGCGGACAAAGCCCCAGCTGTGGCACACAGAGACCCACGCTCTATCCTGTTCACTAGCTGCCTGGCCTTGAGTAAGTCACTTCGCCTCCTTGTGCCTCAGTTTCCGCATGGGCCCCAGGAGGTTCATCACGCAGACTCACAGGGCATCACTTCTAATTCTGGCACTAGATCGCCGAAGGCAAGGCACACAGTAGGCCTTCAGCACAGGCCGATGCTCACTATGGTCATTACCCACCCCCCCAACCCCAGCCAGCCCTGCACGAGACGCCCCCAGTGACCACTAGGACCTCCGTCTCCTCCGCCCGAGAGTGGCTGGGAGGACGTGCCAATAAGTAGCCAGTTAACTAAATAAATGAACGAGGCAGGTCTATGCTGATATAAATCTCTGGAACAGAACATTTAGACACTCCATATTCGAGCTGGATATCATTTAAATTACCAGGCTGCCTCCTCGGCCCGTGTCCTCTTATTACCGTGTTTTTAGAGCTCAGAGCTTAATTGCGCACAGCCACAGCCTTTACCCACGGCGCTTGTGGAAATTAGAGGCGCTCGCCTGCCCACTCGTTTGCAGCCCGTCGCTCCCTGGCCTGGGGACTGGGCATCAGAGGGACGCAAGTGTGAGAAGCAGGGTCCCGTGCGACAGGCTGGGGAGTGGGCTATGGAGGGGGCTTGTCAGTGGCCCCCTGATGGGCCATTCCCCATACAGCGCCCAGGATGATCCTTAAATATCAATCTGATGATGGCATCCTCCCCAGCTTTCACTCCCGGACCCTGGTTCACTCAGGTTCAAAGCCAAACTCCTCACTTTAGGCCCACAGTGCTCTATGGGACCTGAACCCCCACAACCTCTCTGATCTCTGCTCCTGTCATCCCCCAGCCCACCTTGCTTACTGCGTCCCAGCTCCTCTGGTCTCCTGGCTAAACCTCCAACAAGTCACGTGGCCTCAGGACCTTTGCACCTGCTGTTCACTCTGCCTGGCTTGCTATCCCCCGAATATTTGCATGGTAGGCTCCTCCTCCAAGTCTCTTATCTAAAATATTTCCCCTCTCTCACACTGTCTACACATTCTGCCCTATTTTTCGTCATAAAATTCAGCACCTCAGATGTAACATTTTGCAGCTATTTGTGTATTTGTTTTCTTCGACACTCTCCTCCACTAGAATGTCACTCTGTGAGGGCAAAGGCTTTAGAGAAAAAGCAGAGAGCAAAATAGGGCCTTCCAGGGTTCCAATGGTAGGTGGTCAACCAGTGGCCATGGAAGGAATACACAAATTGTTATTATGAAGTCATAGTCCTACGTCACTTTTATCATTGTGAACCTCTAAGTTCCTACATCCCATTCTGTGGAAGTGATGGGAGGGAGCAGGTGGCTCTGGACTATTTGATGGATGGAGAAATTGAGGCTCAGAGATGTGATGTGACTTCCTGGAGATCACACAGCAAGTTGGGGGCACGTACCCCCCTTGCTCCCTGACAAAAGTGTACCGTGGGTTTCCCACGACAGGGCCTTTGCACAGGCTGTTCCCCCTGCCTGCGATGCCCTTCACCCACACCCCTGTAAACTCCTACTCTTCCTTCAGATCTCTTCCAGCATCTCCTCCTTAGGGAGCCACCCCACCCAGAGACCAGGGCAGCCCTACTTTTTAGAAGTTCTCAGCACCCCTCGGATCTCTTCACAACGCCGATCGGAGCTGTAAATGTAAAAACGTGAGAAAATATTCTCTGTGAACAGGTGACTTTTGGAGGCTCAGTGGAATGCCAGTGTCAGCGACTGTCCAGGGCGGGGTTTCCACAAAGCGGATCCCGAGACAAGGATTGGGAGTGAGTCGTTTCTTCGGGAAGTGAGTCCCAGAAGCGTACGGGAGGGAGGGAGAGAGCAAGCAGAGGAGGGAGAAACCCAGACGAGCCGCATTAACGAGCAGGTGACCGCTGTGGGCAACGGGGCTTCCGTCCCGCCGGGGACTCTGGGGGACAGGGCCGAACACGCCCCTGAGGGTCAAGGAAGCCGGGACACTTGTCTGCCAGCTCCAAGAGAGGCAGGTAAGGGACGTGGGACACTGTCAGCGTGTTCGAGAACTGTCCTCAGAACTGCCCGGAGGGGGGCGCCAGGTGAGTCACGTGGGCAACAGACGACATCAGCTACGCTTTCTTGCTGTAGTTACTATTTGCATATTTATAAAACAGTCAATCAACAAACACTCTCTTTACTAACCCTGCCCGTGTGTTCAGTCCTGAGCCCTGAGGGATGCAGGAAACCCCGAGACCTCGGCCCTGCCTTCCTGGAGCAGAACTCTAGCTCAGGAGCCCAGACTCAAACACCCAGAACAGCCCAGTGGGGCAGGGACATTTCACAGATGAGGCACAGAGAGGTGAAGGGACATATCCATGGTCACACAGCTAGGAGGTGGCAGTGCTGGGACTTGAACCAGGGCCACAAGCTTAACCCCCATCTGCAAATCCCTGGCCCGTGCACCATTAGTGGTAGCTGTTAATATTATTCTTGCCAATGACCCTCCTATCGTGTGAGTACAGTCTCTGCATCTACCATAATCGTCCCATTTTACGGGTGAGGAAACTGAGCCCCACTGGGTGCGTGACCACAGGCAAGTGGGAGCCAGAAGCTGGGGTCAGCTGCCTTCCCAGGAGTCTCGGCCACTGTCCCCTCCCTTAGCCCTGGAGGCCGGCAGGCAGGCAGAAGAAAGATGGAGAAATACTCACCACTGCCATTTATTGAGCAACTACTATTTAGATAAACTCCTTGGAGCCCTCCAGCCGCCTGCCCTATAAGGTGTCGGTACAGCCATCTTACAGCCAAGGAGACCGGCGTTGGCAATTTAAGTTTCTTCCCCAGGCAAGTGGCAGAGGCAGGAGTCAAATCTTGGTCAGTGGGACCCCAGAATCGATCCACCTTCATACTCAATGTAGGAATTCCCTTTAGAACATCTGAGCTTGGTTGCGTCCAGTCCATGGGGGGCTCCCCACCTCGCAAAGCATGCTGGTCCACTGCTGAGCAGCTCTAGCTGATTCTCACTGCTCCCATGTGAGGGCTCGAAGCTTCTAGCCTGGTCCCACTCAGCCTGGACTCAGAGCCCAGCACTGGGTGGCCTTCACAGATGGGTCATTCTGAGCTGCAACGATATTATTACCATTATTATTTGTTATATTATTATTATTAGCAGCAGCAGCAGATCGGAGCCATTCCAAGAACTCCAGGGGCCCTAAGCACGCTCACAACTGGCAGCTGGGACCCCACAGCACATCCAGCACATTAATAGGCACCCACATCCTGCATTAAAGACAATTTTCTGCGAAAAATAATTTGGAAGAAATTTCGTAACTTGCCTTTGGATATGACTGCCGACTCTGATCCTGAAAGATCCTCTTCGCATATCACAGCTAATACTTTTTTCCTTCCAGTGTCAAGCACTCCTGACTGAAGAATTGGATGGGGAAACTGAGGCAGGAGGAGGCAGAATTCCTTGCCCAATGAGACACACTTAGCGCTAGTGGAAGTGTTCAAACCCCACCACCGTCCCAGTCCAGACTGGGGCCACGAGGTGGAAGCGGCTGGTGGGAAGTGAGTGGGGCAGGTGGGGGCTGGGGGCTGCATTTGGCTGGGGGTCAGAGGGCGAGGGGCTCCTGCTGACGTTGGGGGGCCAAAGCGTGGCCGCAGTCTTATCTTCCTCGTCACCATTCTTCTTTCTGGGCGGTGAAGTTAAGACTCCCCTCCCAGCGGTCCCACGGGGTTTTGTAAACACAGCCTGCACAGCACTAGTTAACGGGCACCGCTAAAGACGCGATAAACAGCGACCGTCGTGGGTAGATTAGCTCTTCACATGACGAAATGATTTATTTAGAAGATTCCTCTCTCTCTTGCTCGCTCTCTCTCTTTTTTTTTTATTCCCCGGCTAAGAACATATTAATCAGAAATCAAGGCCGAGGGAGGAACGGAGGTGAGACTGGTGGGGAAGAGTGAGAGAGGGAGGCAGGAAGGAGGTGAGCGAGAGAGCGGGAGCCTGAGGAGGCACCGGGATGCTGGGGAGGGAGGAGGGAGGAGAGCTGAAGTGGGGAGGGAGAGGCAGGGAGGGGCGGCAGGGAGGGTGGTGGAGAGAAAAAAATGAGAGAGAGAGAGAGAACAGAGAGACACTGAGACATAGGCGGAGAGACTGATGGAGACAGGGAAAGAGACACAGGAGGGACAGGGAGACAGAGACAGAGAGACACAGAGAGAGGGGAGAGAAAAAAGAGAGGGAGAAATTGGAAGGAAGAGAACTTTACAAAACGAAAAAGAAGGAGAAAGATGAGAGGAAGAACAGACAGCAGTGAATAAGGGAAAACAGAGAAGAGAAAGATCTGACTGTGGGATTAATGTGGCCAACCTCCGCGACAGCTGGAGCCAGGACCCCAGGAGAGATAGCCACTTGGGTGCGCCCCCGCCCCCTGACCAGGGCAGACCCCTCCCAGGGCCTCACTCACTCTCCCCCACGCAGCTCCCCCCCCAGCCCTGCCAGCCCCCCGCTTGCCAGGTGGAGGGAGGAGAGCACACACCAGGCTCTAGAACCTTCTTCACGCTCCCTGGCCCGCAGAGGGCCGGCCAGCCCGAGGCAGCGCTGCCTCAGAGGGGAGAGAGAAAAGAGGCCGGCCTATGGCGTGGTGTCTCCTTTGTATTATTTCATGCATATACATATATTGATATAAATTTCTATAAAACATAAAGATATATGTATAAATCTGTCTCTCTCGCTTTGCGAGCCGGCGAGATAAGCGGGCCTGGAGCAGAGGCTACGACGATGAGCAGATTAGAGGGGATCGCTTCATTTGTCGTCAGATGCTCCAGGAGGGAGCTCTCGCTCTCAGAAGACCAACCGGAAGGTTATCTAAATAGACGCGGTCTGAACTCACCAGAGCTGCGCCCCGCTGGGACATTAATGGTACAAAGAGCGGAAGACAGGAGGGGCGAAGATGAGTCATAATGATTATTTGATCATCTTGGGCTTTAACAAACCCAGCCAGTGCGTCTGGGTGTGAAAAATTAGCTGTTCTCACAGCGGCAAATTTCACAGCATTCGGCGTTATGTATCTTTTTCTCCAGAGAGGAGGCGAGCACTCGCTTCGGCTCTGGGGTGACAAGGATACCCCAATTTCTTGCCCAGCGGCCTGGTCCTCTGGAGATTGCCCAACAATTCAGAGTTAGTTCAAAGAACGTTCTGGTTCAGCAACTTAAAAATATATATATATATATATGTATGTATAATCTATATATAGAAAGATAGATGATAAATTTTATTTTTTAAAAAAGTTAATGCTGCACTCCATTCTGTAGCCAACCTCTCTATATAGAGAGATGTAGATAGAGAGAGAAGAAAGAGAGAGAGAGAGAGAATGGCTACAGAATGAAGTGTAACACTTGGTTTCTTAAAAAAAAATTAAATTAAATTAAAAAGCCAGGGGCCAGCCCTGTGGCAGCGTGGTTAAGTTCGTGGGTGCCGCTCTGGCAGCCCAGGGTTTCTCCAGTTCGAATCCTGGGCGCGGACATGGCACCGCTCATCAAGGCCATGCTGAGGCAGCGTCCCACATGCCACAACTAGAAGGACCCGCAACTAAAACTGGGGGGCTTTGGGGGAAAGAAGAAACAAAAAAAGAAGATTGGTAACAGATGTTAGCTCAGGTGCCAATCTTCAAAAAAAAAAAAGCCAAAACCGACTTGGGTTATGGTCCCATTTCTGTCTGCAGCTGCCCTGCCCTGTCTGGTAGCCCCCCGCCAGATGTGGCCACGGAGAGCCTGACATTTGGTGAGCCTGAATTGAGATGGGCTGTAAACGCAAAATACACGCTGGATTTTGAAGACTTAGTAGGAAAAAAAAAGGTAAGTAAAACATCGCGTTAAAGCTATTTCTATATTGATTACAGATTGCATTGAGACTATTTTGGATACATGGGGTTCAGTCAAGCCTATTATTAAAATTAACTTCGCCCGTTTCCTTTCCAAACCGTGGATCGGGGACACTGGATGACGTCTGTGACTCGGGGTCTCGCTCTGCCGGGGGCGCCGCTCTGCGCTCCGGGCGCTGCGCACAGGAGGCGCCTGGACCCCCGCGCGCGTGCTCGGTGAGGGGCACAGCACGTGGCGGAACCGGCTCCGGTGCTGAAGCGCGCGCTTGGCGCAAAGTAGCGACGGCTGCGCGCTGAGGCCTCGCCCTAGAGGTGACTTTCAGCAGTGGCTCTTCAAGGCAGACCCACCTCCTCGAGCGGCCCAGGCTTCAGAGCTCGGAGCAGACGGGCGAGGCCCCGGGGCCTTTGGGAAGAACAGGTTATTACTGCGCGGGCTGGGGACTCCGCCGGGTTCTGCTGCGCGGACACGTGGGCGCCCGTGCTCCTACCCTCCCCACCCACGGCGGCGCCGGCCGCCCGCTCTCTTCTGCTCAGACCTCAGCGGGGGCGTCCCGTGGTCCGGGTAGGAGGGTTTCAGGTCAATACAGTACAGGAGAGGAGGGGTTATGGGTAAGGTCAGAGGGCCAGGGGTTGGAGAGAGGGTGTGTGAAGAGGGCGAGACTGCCAGGAATAGCGTCCATTTCCAGGCTCGCTCTGAGCACATCATTCGGGTGGCCTCGATGTTTAGCCGCACGACTGCCCTGGGAGGTGGGCTCAGAGCTACTGAGGGCTCCGCGAGGTAAGGTTATCGAGCACTTACTCTGTGCCAGCCCCATGATGTGCTCATTCTCTGAGCTCCTCCTCACCATCGAGGTGGGCAGGGTGCTTACCCCCAACTGACAGATGAGGAAACTGAGGCCTGGACTGGTGAGGTGATTTGCCCGAGGTCAGCCCACCAGCGGGACTCATGTCCCTAAATCACGACAGTGCAGGTGCACCATTTTGCCCCCTGCAAGCCCAGGGCCATGCAGGCTGAGCCGGGCTCTGGGGACACAGGGGAAGATGAGACAGAATTCCCACCATGCAGGCGCTCACAGCCCTGCTCCAGGGCCAGCGCTCTCTCAGGTGGGGACAAGCCCAGGAGGAAGCAGAGGGAGCTTGGAGGGCTTCCTGGAGGAAAGGGCATCCCGCCAGGCCTTGAAGGAGGAGAGCGCTGCAGATGCGGGTCCGGGCTTGACTCCTCCCTTCGGCTTTGGGGTGTCGGTGTCCGGTTCTCCATCTGTTCAGCGGAGCTGCCGACCCTGACTCCTCGCAGCGGCTGCTGACCTCACCCGGGATACTGGCCAGGAAGCGGCTTGAAAAGTGAAAGTGATCGCGGGATGGTACTGTCACTGTTGTCACCCCAGCTCTGCCCTCGGTCTGCTTCTCCAAGCCCGCTCCTGCTCCTCTCCCTCCTCAAGTCATAAAATCTACTTTCTTGCCCCGCCCACCCCGGCCCCAGCTATTAAGACAATGACCTCGTTCGGAGCCTCTTTGGGTGAAGGAAGAGAAATCCAGCAGAAATCTGGACCGTGCTGTGCTCATGGGCATGGACTTTGGCATTAGACAGTCCTGGGTTCAAGTCCCGCCTCTGCTGTGTGGCCTTGGGCAGTCACTGCAACTCTCTGAACCTCAGTTGCCCCATCTGCAACATGGATGGTCAGGCCACCTCTTTTCTAAGTGAGGCATTTCATGGGCTGCTGTGGGTCGAGGTCCATAATCCATAGGCATGGTGGGAACAGCTAACTGCCATGGTCCATTTCCCACCTTCCTTGCTCAGGAATCTGGGTTTTATTCCGGGCAGCATTGGCCCAGAAAGGTTGTATTTTCCAGCTTTCCTTGCAGCGAGGCTGGGCAATGAGATGTCAACCGAAGTCTCCAAGTGGGGCTCTTGGGGAGCCCTCTAAAAGGAGCCACCCCAGCAGGATGGGTACCCCTCTACCTTCTCCATCCTCCTTCCTTCTTTGAGCCTAGAATAAAGATGGCAGGCTGGCAATGGGACCTCCCGAGAGGCCTGGGACCTCGTGGCTGGGACTTCCCGGCTTCCTGAGGCCCCAGGCGAGCGGCTGAGCCAACGCTGTTTGTAAGGACAGGGACGAAAACGATCCGCTCGGCCTAAGCGACCGGGGTACCTCCCCGGGACAGCACCAAGAGCTCGCACATATTGTCCCCATTATTATTATCGCCATCATTATCGACATGATTATTGCACAAAGCCAGCCCCGGGTTTCCTTTCACCAGCCTGAGCCCCGTCGCCCTTCCCTGCCTGCGACATCTTGGCTCCCGTCCTTCGGTTCTCGGCCCCTCACTCCCTCCGTCTTCCCTTTATGTTTTCTGCCCCTCCCCACCCCCCGCTGTCTCCTCTCCCCTTTCTCCTTCCTCTTTATTTTATCTCAACTTGCCACAAATCTGTTCCCCTACAAAGCAGCTGCCATCTTTGTTCTGGGCCATTATCTGTGGCAGCGCGGCCCGAGCGCGGCGGCCGGGCAGACAATCACCGGGTAATAGAGTGTCTACGAGCTATTGTGGAGTGTGTCCGAGCCGATCCATCACCCACCGCCTGACACGTCGCGGGCGGCGGCCCCAAAGCCCGCCGGGCCACTCTCGGAATCTCCGCCCTGCCCCTCCAGCGCAGGACCAGACCCCGGGATGAGGTGGCCCTGGCCCCTCTCTCCAGCCAGAAGGGCATGCCCTGCTGCTCTTCAGACGTGCTAAGAACCTTGTGGCTCTTGCTCATTTAATCTACACTCCAGCGCATTCAGGGAGGGGGTGTATTCCATCCCATTTTACAAATGTGAAACTGAGGTTCAGAGACGGGAAGTCATTTGCCCAAGGACACACAGCACGGTAGAGGCATAGCTGGGTCTTGAACCCAGGTCTGTCTGCCCCAAAGCCTGTGGTCTTAAACACCAGGAGATGCTGTTTCCCAGAACCCGCTCTTGCAGGACGGCGAAAGGCGGTGCGCGTTCAGGACTCAGGATGGTGGTCCAGGATCTGCAGGAGCACATTCTAGACGCAGAGCATGCAGTTATTACGAGAGACATAAGCCAACCATCTCTGTCTACTCCCCAGTGGAGTTGGTGGTCTGATGGGAAAACGTGGGGGGAGCAGAAAGGAATATTTATCACGGAAGGCAAGAGAGTGTAGTGAACGCCCAGTTTGCCTCTCAGCTCTGCCACTCAAGCTGTGTGACTCTGGTCAAGTAGCTTCACCTCTCTGTGCCTCAGTTTCCTCATCTGTGATAATGATGGTTCCTCCTTTGTGGGATTGCGGCAGGATTCAATGTTAATGAAAGGGTCCGGCACTTAGGAAATATCCTGTAAGTGCTAGATATTTCTCTTCCTTCTGGTCCTACTTGGAGCCCGAGGTTTTATTTAGTTTATGCCATATACCCCAACAACAAGCCCAGGCAAGGCAGGTACAATTATTATTCCCATTTTCCAGATGCAGAAATTGAGGCTCAGAACCTTACCTGAGATCATCTGGCTAGCAAAATGGTACATTCTTCCTTTGCAGTCTTTAGCCGTTATCTGAACACCTACTGTATGCTGGGCTTTGTCCTCAGTGCTGTGAGATCTACAGAGGTTGGCTTCGGAGCAGAGCTGGCTTTGCTGGGAGCCCTGCTCCCTGCCAAGAGGTTAAATGCATGAGCTCAGTGAATCCCCCAGCGACCCTCAGAGGTAGGTGTCATCATGCCCATTTTACAGATGAGCACATGAAGGCTCCGAGAGGTTAAGCAATGGGTGGAAGGTTCCAGAGCCCAGAAATAGGGTCTCTAGGAGTGTGGCGTGGCATTCTGACTCCAGAAATAGAGAGACACAAAATCGCCTTGCCTGAGAGCCCAACGTGAATTCGCAGCAGGGGGAGGTCAGCTATGGGGGCCCCTAATTAGGGTGTGAAGAATTCACACCATGCAAATGGAAAGGCCATCCCAACGGGCTCTGGCAGATCAGAGGAGAACTCAAGCACGCACCACCGAGGGCATCAGGGAAGGCTTCCTGGAGGAGGAGGAGGGGCCGAATGCGGCCCCCCTGGAGATGATGCCTAAGTCAGGCAGGTACTCTGGAGCATTATTTAGCTGGATGGGATGCAAGGGAAGAGAGACCCAAGACATTCTGGCCCTTAATCTGGGCTTTCCATGGGGGCTCTGCAGGAGGTGGCCCAGAAACCTCGAAAGGCTCTCCAGGGAGCAGTTGTGCACGTAGACATTTTTTTATTGCACACCTACTGTGTGCCAGACCCCTGCTGTGTGCTCCCTGGCCACATATTGCTCACAGTCAGGCAGGGGGACAGTGATGACACAGAGTGACAAGTGTGTGATGGAAAGCATAGGGAGCTGTGGGGGCTCCTGACAGGCCTGGGACCCTCTTAGCTTGCAGAGCCTGGAAGCCTTCCGAGGGGAGCTGGCGTCTTAGCCGGGCCCCAGAGGATGGGTCGGAGCAAAGCAGAGAAAGAAGAGGGGGAACAGTGCCCCAGGGGGAGGCACCGGCCTGTGCAAAGGCTGGGAGAGTGGAGAGGATGGAGCCGAGGGCCCAGGCGGGGAGCAGAACACGGGATCTCTGCCGTGGTCGGGGTTTGCAAATCAGCTCGAGGGCAGACCTGTGCCCAGGAGAGGGAGTTCCAGCTCTGCATGAGTGTCAGCACAGCAGTGCTCCAGTGAGCCATTCCTGGGGACTGGAGAGGGGAGCTGGTCAGTATGAAAGTTAAGATTCCCACCATTCCTTGCACACTTACTCGTTCCAGACACTGTGCATCATTCTTTGTGCACCGTCTCTATCAGTCTCTTTCCATTATCATCCCCGTTCTACAGGTGAGCAAACCGAGCCACAGGAGGGTAAAGTCACTAGCCAGGCATCTGACCTCAGAGCCCAAACTCTCAGCCGCTGCAAAAACCAGGGGCCCTCTCTGCCTGAGGGGCTTCCCTGGGGGGCTGGAGCAGAGTCTGCATTGCAGCCCTAATGGACACTCCTCCCGCCCTCACGATGGCCTCACCCTGTCCTGTCCTCCTGGTCCCACACATCAGGGAGGCTCCTTGCCTCCCTTTGCCGGCCAACTCCTACTCATCCTGCAGGGCCCAACGGAGATGTGCCCACCCCTGGGATGCTTTCCTGGCCAAACCGCTTCCTTTGGAGTCATTCCTCCCTCTGTTAGGGCACCCTGTGCTGGGGCCATTTTCCTGGATTCCTTGATTAATGGTCTGATGTTAAATACCATTTATTAAGCACCTAGTGTATTCCAGGCATTGTAATGTTGCAAAAGTAATAATAGGAATAGAAGTATTAAGTAGTGATCATTAACGCTAACAGCCACAATAGTGATCACCCCAAATTTTCTCTTTCGGTTTTATGGAGATACAATTGACAGACAGCACTGTATGAGTTCAGGATGCTCAGCGTCACTACTTGACTTAGGTATGTAGCAAAACGATTACCACAAGAAGTGTCATTAACATCCATCATCTTGTAAAGATACAAAAATATATATTTTTTTCTTTGGGATGAGAACGTTTAGGAGCCACTCTCTTGGCACCTATCACTTATACCATACAGCGGTGTTAGCGGTCGTCCCCCTGCTATTTGTCGCATCCCCGGGACGTATTCATCTAATAGCTGGAAGGTTGTACCTTTTGACCGCCTTCCTCTAATTCCCGCTCCTTCCACCTCCTGCCTCTGGTGACCACAGATCTGATCTCTTTTTGGCTTTAGTTTGGTTGGTTGGTTGGTTTGTTAGTTAGTATCTACATATAAGGGAGCGCATACAGCGTTTGTCTTTCTCGGTCTGACTTATTTCACTGAGCATAGTGTCCTCAAAGTTCATCTGTGTTGTCACAAATGGCAAGATTTCCTTCTTTTTCATGGCTGAATAGTATTCCAGTGTGTGTGTGCATGTGTGTGTGTGTGCCACATTTTCTTTATCCATCCAGCCGTTGATGGACACTTACACTGTTTCCATGGCTTGGCTGTTGTGAATAACACTGCAGTGAAAATGGGGATGTAGATATCTCTTGGACATAGTGATGTCATTTTCTTTGGTCATATACCCAGAAGTGGGATTGCGGGATCATATGACAGTTCTATTTTTAATTTTTCCAGGAGCCGCCATACTGTTTTCCGTAATGGCTGTATGCCTTCAATTTTTAAGCACCTGCTGGATGCCAGGCACGGCAGTCACAAGGACATCCCTGAACACTCACTGTGTTCCAGACCCCCCCAGCTCTCCCTCCCCATTCGCCGAGTGTGTCCACTGGACCAGCCACCTCCTCTGGTTAATTGCTCACTCCATCCTCACAGCAACCCCCCACGGTAGGTCCCGCCCTTGGCCCCTTTCTCAGATGAGGTAAGTGGTGTTCCAGTGCATGCCAGGGCCCCTGGAGCCACTGGCCAGCCGCACTCCAGCCCCGGGAAGCCACGCTGCCTCGCCTGCACGAATGACGTAGAGTTTCATCCACTGCAAAGGGCCAACCCCAGACACCCAGGGGGCCGCCCGAGCCCTCCGTCCTCTCTTTGTTCCCTCTCCCCTCTCTGTCGGGGCCTCTCAGATCCTCCTGGAATTTTTCCTGTGGTGTTTTTGTTTCTTCTGCCATCTTCCCTTTTCTCTCCAGTTGTCCCCGCAAAATCCCACTGCTCTCTCTTCTCTCCCCTTCCTGGGCACATGAACCTCCCTGGTGCTGAGTTTGGTGGTGGGGTGGGGACGACGTGGCCCTGCGCAGAGACCCTGGGGGAGGCAGGAATGGGCTCTGCAGCCCTGGGCTCCCTGGAGGTGGGGGGGGGCTTCCCTGGGGGTCAGGGAGGGGGGTCTGGGAGAGGCCTCCAGCTCTGGGGAGGCAGGAGGGGCCCACGGAGGTGCAGGGAGCCTTGGAGACGGCAGGGGGGGCTGGCTGACCGGAGAAGCCCTCCAGGACCAGCACCTGCTAGGAGAATGCCGGGGTCGGGGGAGGGCGGAGGCCGCAGGGAAGATGGGAGACCCCGCGGGGGTCACGAGAGAGGCCCAGAGGCGTTGTCGAACAGCATCACCCAAACGACAGGTTTCACAGACTGAGAGGGATGAAGGGGAGGGGGCGGCTGTGCGAGTGTGTGGGTGTGTGTGCAGATAGGAGGGAGGCGGGTGCGTGTTTGTGTGTGCATGTAAGATGGTGGGATGGGGTGGACGCCCTGTGTGGGGTGTAGGTGGGATGGGGTGGACTCTGTGCTGTAAGGGAAGCAGATATGAGAAGCCTATTGCACGACTCCTGGCTGCCCAATTCCAAGAAAACAAATGCATAAGCCTTACTGCCCCGATGCTGCTTAAAAGCAAATGCAAAATACATAGAGATATATATTTTTTTTCCTTTAAAATCAAGAGTCGCAGCGAGTGCCCAGGGGGAGCCGCCCCGGCCGGCCGATGCGGTGATTAACAAAGGAGCCCGTGTCCCGGGCGCCGTATTTACTGATCTGTGCGTGCACACACAAGGTGAGATAGGATGCATGCTAATTTCCCAGCGGCTTTTGCTCCTGCTTGCTGCAAAGTTGTGAACAAAATGACTGGCCATGCATTGAACTGGCTTACACAGCTCTCCATATGGAAATGAAGATAATCCAGGGCCCAGCTTTGTGTCTCCGCGACGGCAGGGGAGCAAAGAGGGGAGGGGGGGCTGGGGAGGCTCCGAAGAGATGGGGGGAGGCTTCCCGGGCCTTCAGAAGAACAGTTTACGGCGCGGGCTGGGGAATTTAGCCAGATTTTGTTGGTCAAACACTTGGGAGAATATATTCTCCCCCCTCCCCCGCCCCCACCCCGCTCCCTGCCACGGGCTTTCTTCTGCTCAGACCTCACCAGGGATGTCCCATGGTCCGGGGTAAGAAGGTTTCAGGCAGAAGTACAAAAGAGGAGGGATTATGGGTAAGGTCAGAGGGCGCCGGGATTAGAGATATGATGTATTAAGAGGGCAAGACTGCCAGGAATACTTTCCGTTTCTATGAAGCCTGTGTTAATTGATGGGAAAAATCTCTCCCGCGACATATGCCCGCCCTCGGTCTCCCCTCCACGCTCCAGATTCGGCCTCTCTTTCTTGTATCCTCGCTTAACTCTCTCTGGTTCCTTTCTTTCTGCCCCGCCGGCCATCTCTTCCCAGCCACGGCTTTTCTGGCATGTTGGGGATACGAGATAAAGGCAGAATGTTCTAGGCGAGGCTGTCCTGCATCAGGGGTGAAGTTCGGACGCTTCGGACCGCCCGCTCCTGCAACCCCCACGTGCACACTGTCTCTGTGGGATTCAGGGAGTCAACCTCGCCGAACCTCGATTTTCTAATCTCTACAATGGGAATCAGAAATAGCAATGGCTGCTTCATTTTTTTTTTTTTTTTTAATTACCTGCTGTGGGCCAAGCGCCGTGTGGAGTGCCAGGGACCGGATGCAGCAGGGGGCCAACTCCCCTCTCAGAGATCACAGACGAGTGGAGGAGGCAAGCCGAAAGCAAGGAAGTCAATCAACAAACAAAATGGTGGAAGGTTGTGAGATTGAGATAAGGGACATAACAGGGTGCGGTGGCCGAGGCTTCCAAGGGATCAAGACTGGGGAGGGAGGTCTGCAGCGATGGAGCAGTCTGGGCAGGCATCCTGGAGGAGGTGTCCCGGAAGTGTAACCCAAAGGGTGAGAAGGAGCCAGCTTTGGAGGCGCAGGGCACGTGGAAGGCTCTCCAAGGCCCAGCAAGTGCAAAGACCCCAAGGAGCAAAGGAGCTGGTGTGACTGAGGAGCACGGGGGAGACCGGGGGTGAAGGGAGGGAGGTGCACAGGGAGACCACGGGAAGCCAGGTGGGAGAGGGGGTGGGACCCGCAACAGGAGCCTTATTGAATGGGAAGTGCAGAAGTAGCCCCTGGAGGGAATGACAGAATGCAGGGAAGTGACAGAAACAGGATGCCGTTTGCATTTTGACAAGACCACTTTGGTGCTGGGTGGAGGACGGGTGGTGGTGAGGACACCGGGGAGGCACAAAGAAACCACGAGTTTGGTGTGGCAGCAAGAACAGATTCTGGAGCCAGACGACCTGGGTCTGAAGAGTCAGCTTCTCTACTCCCCAGTCATGTGACGTGGGGCCAGTCCCCCGACGCCTCGGGGCCTCAGTTTCCTCACCTATGAAACCGGCATGAACAGCCAGGACCACACAGCACGTGTTGTGAGTGCCATCTGCTCGTTCGATATTAGCGTTATTCTAGGGCTCCAGGCTGGGGCCACGGTGCCTGTGTCAGGGTAGGTGACCGTGCGGGTGGGGGAGCACACGGGCCCTTTGGGAGAATGTTTTGGACCTTGAACAAGACCCTGTTGTCCCCTGGTTTGCCCAGCTTTGGGCTGGAGAAGCTGTTCCATAGACCTCGTCTCTGGGAGCAAAAGACCGAAAGATTTTTAGCTGATGAAATACTCGCCCCAAATCAGTGGAGCCCTGTGGCTGACTGCAGGCTTCTAGCATCTCAGGCTGCATCATGGGAGCACAGAAGAGGAGACCGGAGCCCTCCACCACGTGGCTTCTCAACGACGGCACGATTGGCATTCGGGGCCGGGTGATTCTTTGTGGTGGGGGCTGTCCCGGTCCTCGTGGGCTGTCTGGCCTCTGCCCACTAGGCAGCAGTAGTCTGCACACACACACACGCCCGTGCGCGCACACACATCGTGACGGTCAGAACTGTCTCCAGTCATTGCCCAATGTCCCCAGGTTTAGAACCACTACTCTGCTCTGAACTGGTCACCTCCTCTTGCAGAATATTCTGTGTCATTCTGGATTGCACACTTCAGGGGCAATAGACAATGGGTAGAGCTGGTTCTGCAAAGAGCAACCAAGAGACAAAGATCCTTAAACTGCAATGAAATGAAAAGGCTCTTGGAGAAGGTATTAGGGCCTTGAAAATTAAAAGGCTGTCGCTCGGAAGAGAGCCAACGAGCACGTAACACAGAGAGACGGGGGAACCCTGTGAATCCAATTCAGAACTGTCCAAAGATGAGAGGAGTTGCCTTGGGGGGGAGTGATCTCCCTGTTGCTGGTGGCATGCAAGCAGAGATGTGATGATGACCATCTGATGGAGATGAAATACTGCGTGAAATGGAGATTTATATCCTAGGACCTTCCCTCACCCCTACCCTCTAGCTTTTCTCTTCTCATCCAGAATCTGCCAACTTTCAAGGCATTGCTCACTCCCTCGAGAGGCTTCCTGACTAGTCCTTCCCAGGTGGCTCTCTCCCTCGCTGAAATCAAAGGGCTCCTCAGAGTCTTGAAGCTGAATCAACCAAGGTGAAATGTAAGAGGGATAAATGCAAAGCCTTGTTCTTGGGGCCCCTGGAACCAGCGACTCCCAAAATAGAAAGAAAGCAAACAAAAGAAAGCCAATGGCCCCCGATCGGAATGGGACAGATATGGCGCCAGGTTGCAGCTCCTGGAGGATCAAGAAAGGCAGAGGTTTTCGTTTTCAGGCTAGAGGGTCGTGAGCCCACGTGGTACCATGAAATCCTCAGGGACAACGTTCACGTTGGGGCTGTCTTGGAATTTACCAGGAGGTTTCTGGGCTGGGTCCAGCGTCTCCTCCCCCGACAGCCCAGAATCCAAGAGACTGGCTTAGCTACATGCTACGTCATGCCTTGGACGGCCCCGCAACAGAAATGAGGACATTAGTGGAAAAACTGGCGAAATCCGGATAAGTCTAGAGTTCCCTTGATGGTATCTCACTGATGTCAATTTCTCAGTTTCAGCAAGCACACCACGGCAGTAAGATGTTAACACTGGGGGGAGCCAGGCAAAGAGTCTATGGGAACTTCCTCGACTATCTTTGCAACTTTTCTATAAAGTGATTACAAAGTTTATTTTAAAAAACAACAACATTGGCTTAGGAAGAAATCTGGCTGCTAAAGTATCACCGTCATAGTCTTTTTCTTATATATATACTGTGTTCACTTTTCCACTGACAATATTTTTATTTAAGCAAACTCCTTTTTTATTTGGAATCTTTATCTGCTTATACATAACAAATGTGAACATAATAAATGAGAATACATCATATTGATGTACAGTTTTTGAAAGTCTGTGTATAATGGACCTCCCAGCCAACTTAAGGATCGAGCATCAACAATTCTGGAAAACCTCTTTGTCGCTCTCCTACCATAACTCCTGCTTCTTCCCCAGAAATATTGCCACATTTTTTTTACTGAAGTAGCATTGCTTTATAAAATATCACCACATTTTTAAAAATTTTCTCTTCTTATATCGCCACAATGCACGTAACCCTAAAACAGATACATTTTGCCTATTTTTGACCCTTACATAATAGAGGAAATGATTCTGCTTGCATTTCAGATGCCTTGCTATTTCTTTTGTGCAGAATTAAATTTTTGAGGTTCCTTCAGGTGGCTGCTAGAGGAAATTAATTTTCAATCCTGTATAGAATGTAAATGTATGAAGACAGTTAGTTTTATTTTACAGTATATTTCTCTTTTTGCCTCCCAGCTTGATTGAGATATGACTGACATGTAACATTGTGTAAGTTTAAGGTGTATGATATGATGACTTGATACGCATGTGTATTGCAAAATGTTTACCACGATAAGGTTAGTTAACACCCCCTTCACCTCACATAATTACCATCTTGTTGTTGTTATGGTGAGAACATTTAAGATCTATTCTCTTAGCAACTTTCAAGTCTGCAATACGGTATTATCAGCTATAGTCACCATGCTGTTGAACTCACTGTTTTTTTTTACTTTCAAAATTTTGTTTTAAAATAAAAAACTCTATATCACAATCATAAATGGAAAACCAGTTTCTCTTACCACAAATTGATGGTCACCATACCAATGACGACGACAACAAAACGATGCTATTAATTTAAGCCAAATGCGTTTACCTGCCGAAGGTTCCAGGGCTGTTTCTGCTCTCTCTTCATTAAAAAGGGAGGTGAGCCATTGTTAGAAATGTGAGCCTGTCAGCACCCATGGCGACTTTCTTCTAGCTGGAATCCCAAGGTTGGAGGGAGACAAGAGCAAAGGGGAGTCATTCCTTACTGTGTGATTCAAGGTTATTTAAAGCTGAGCCTGTGAACCATTGACGGGTGTGTCCTGGTTTTTAGGAAGTGCTGTCCTAAAGCTGCATTGTCCAAGATGTTAGCCATAGCCACGTGTGGCCTCTTATGTTTAAATTAATTTAAATTCAACAACATGAAAAATTCAGTTATGTTTCACTGGTCATATTCCAAGTGCTCCGTGGCCACACGTGTGGGACTGGGCAGAGGGGCATTTCCATCACTGCAGAAAGTTCTCCGGAACGACGCTGTTCTAAAGTGTTTCCTTCGGATTTGGGGCTTTTGGGAGTTCACTGACTCGAGAGTATTTCAAAACTCCTTTCTGTAAGTGCTGGTGAAAGGGGTCAGGTCGGCGGACTCCGGAGGCCGCAGGGAAACAGACGGTGCTGAGGCTGCAATGAGGCAGGTGTGGCGTCACCTCTGGCCTCGTGGAGCTCACCAAGGAGCCCCCTCAAGCCCCGGATCCTTGGGGACAAGACCATCTCGCTGCTGTCCCCCTGAGGCCTGGGCTGCTCCTCATCCCTTCAAGGCCCCTTCCCTTCCCCATCACACAGCATCCAGAGGACCAACCCAAACCCGGCTCCGTCCATTGGTGCCTGGCTTAGACACAGATCAAGATACATCCCCGGGGAGGGGAAGAAGGAAGGCGGCCTGGAAGTTAAGATTTTGCCCAAATCGGTCACTGAGTTTACTTGATTATCTGACTCACAGGTTTTCTAGCTAACTTAAGCATCCAGTTTCACATAATCAGCCACATCCGTCCCTTTTTAACCTTCTTTTTTACCCTCCTTAAGAGAAAAGCATGGCAAGAGTTGGAAGCATAGCCGTTTATTACCTCAGTTCAAATCCCAACTCAGCCACTTGAGAGCTGTGCAATCTTGGCAGCTCACTTAACCTCCCTGAGCCTTAGTGGTCCTGCCTGTAAAACAGGGATTCGTAGTAATATAGGATTACATGAGACAACATATGTAAAGTGCCTGGTACATGGTTAATGGAAAAAGAAAATGTCAGGGGCCGGCCCGGTGATGCAGCGGTTAAGTGCGCACATTCCTCTTCGGCGGCCTGGCGTTCACCAGCTCCGATCCCGGGTGTGGACATGGCACTGCTTGGCACGCCATGCTGTGGTAGGCATCCCACATATAAAGTAGAGGAAGATGGGCACAGATGTTAGCTCAGGGCCAGTCTTCCTCAACAAA
>NC_060281.1:74368527-74463581 GCF_021613505.1 Equus quagga | reverse complement strand
CGGCCCGGGGTTCACCGGTTTGGATCCTGGGTGTGGACATGGCACTGTTTGGCCAAAGCCATGCTGTGGTAGGCGTCCCACATATAAAGTGGAGGCAGACGGGCACGGATGTGCCCGTCTTCCTCAGCAAAAAGAGGAGAATTGGCAGCAGTTAGCTCAGGGCTAATCTTCCTCAAAAAAAAAAAAATTAAAAGAAAAAAAAGGAAAACGTCACTTCTTATAATTAGTGAAAAGACTAAGCAAGATATTTGTGGGTACCCTTTGTAGAGTATCAAGAGGTACAAAACCAGTAAGGATGGTGACGGGAACGTTGCCGCTAATAATAACTGATAAATTTAATATCCGAGTGGAAGCCACTCTTGGGTGCCCAATGTCCTAGGGCCCCAAAATCTCTGATCCTCACCACCAAGATTCCAAGATCCATGTGGTAGACATCGTTAATGTTCGTCAATATCCAGGTCTCTGTTTCCAGATTCAGGGGCTACAAGTTCTCTTCCCCTTGACGTTAGGTGTGACCAGTTTGGGCCAATTAAATATGGCAAAATGAGTTGCACGGCTTCCTTGCCAAAGCGTTTAATTGCTGGTGCTTACTCTCCACTGTCTCTTCCTCTGCTGCATGGATCATGGGAATATGATGAGATGGCAGTGTTGTCAAATGGTGACTGCCCCTCCCTCTGGGTCCCCGAGTGACTTCAGTAAGCACAGGTGCACCAGCTGGCCTGCACTGGACAAGTGGGATGAGCCAGAAATGAACCTTCGTTGTTTTAAACTGTGAGATCGTCGGACCATTTGTTACAACAGCAGGACCCGGCCCATGCTGACTAACAGAATCCAGTCAGCTCTTCCCCGAAGGCTGCACCTCAGAAGCAGAACGGAGTCTTGCTCTTAACCTGATGCTGCATCTTGCCCCACTGCTGAAGGAGTGATGCGCTGTAGACCCACCAAGGCCATTGACCTTCCTGTGCCCCCGGAACTTTGACCCATACCCCGTCCGTGATCCGGTGCACAGTCCAGACATTTCCCAGTTGGGAAACTAAGATGCAGGTCTCAGCAGCCGATACCAAGCGTTAGAGAAAGCATTCCAGCCTTTCCCCAGATCCCATCCTCCCTCCCTGCCCCGAAAGCCTGCCAAACGTCCTGTGATCTGGCTCCAGTCCAGAAACATATTAGTGACGACACTTTAAAAAGCCACATCAACAAACAAGGCACCACAGAGAATTCGTCCCCCTCTTTCCAAGTAAGAGGGACATATTGCTCTTGCAAAGAGCCACATTGCAATTATGCAAACACTCCTCCAGTTTGCAACAGCAGTAAGATCTCTGAAACACTGTTAGCATTTTTTGGTTTTAAGAAAACTAATAATTACAAGATTCTAAATTATCTGCTAAATGGAATTGTTCTTCAGTAGACTGTTGAGTTTCTTTTCTTTTTTTGTCGACTTCAAGTATTGTTTGGGGGCTAAAACTACATTCTGTACTAATTGTGTAATTTGTATGACATCCGTCTTTCCCTTATTGGAAAAAGTAGAGCAACAATAACAAGGAAACTAATAGGAAAATGCCCTGGTCTTTGCATTTCTCAGGATGCTGTTGGGTCTACAGTGAAACGGGGTGCTGGTTTCTGGCTCCCCAGAACAGAAAATTTGAGAGGCTGGAGGGAGAATCTGGCCTTGAGTTAGGCTGATGGAGCACTGGGAAGATCCCAGAAAGGAGGCCTTGACCCTTGCCCTTGACCCCATTGAGGAAGAGATTACCAGCCCTGGACCTCCTCAAGGCCAGTCTTGCCCTCTCCTCTTCTGATAGCTGTGCGTCGTTTTATAAATAATATATCTTTGTGTGCTTTCCTTTTAAAACAAACATACAACAAGGTTGATAAAAAATCATTTGCAATCTCTCCGCCCAGCACATGTCACTGTTAACAGTTTGGGAAAGAGCTTTTAAAATTTAGGATAAATAGTGAAACATTCTTTCAAGTGTATTGACTGAGCACAGACGCCACAGTTGTAACACTGTGTCCCTGAGTCATTGTTGACTGAGCCACGGCATCATGGTGATACCTGCAACTTGCCTCCTTTCCTTGTCTGTAAAAGGGGACAGTAACAAGATCTGTCCTGTGGGGCTGTGATGTGGGTTGAACAAGCTAATACCATAAGGTGCTGTGGCAGACAGACTGTGAGGTGACCCTCAATGATTGCAGCCTCCGGGGATCCACAGCCTGTGTAATCCCCTCCCCTTGAGTGTGTGGTGGGGGGGGGACCTATGACTTGCTTCTAACCAACAGAACACGGCAAAGGGGTGAGTGGCACTTCCGTGATTATGTAGCATGAGATTGCAACTTCCCTCTTGCCAGCAGACTCTCTCTCTTGTGTGGATGAAGCCAGCTGCCGTGTTGTGAGCTGCCTTATGGAGAGGCCCACAGGGCAAGGAACTGTAGGCAGCACCACTGAGGCCCTCAGTCCCACAGTCCACGAGGAATGGGATCCGGCCAACGGCCATGGATGTGAGCTTGGAAGCAGACCTTACCCAGTCGAGTCTTCAGATGAGATCTCAGCACCAACGGGCACCTTGACTGCAGTCTCATGGGAGAGTCAACCCGGCTAAGCCACGCTCAGACCCCGACCCCCAGAACTGTGAGATGATACCTGTGTGTTGACGGAAGCCGCCAAGTTTGCAGTAATTTGCTACACAACAATAGGTGACTGATACAAATGCCAAACCTGGTACTTAGTGAGCGCTCTCGAAGAGTGGCAGAGGGTATTGCCACGGAGACACCTCCACGTTGCTGCCCTAACGCAGGAGTGGAAACCCAACTGCTTGCAGGCTCTGAGTCCCCTCAGGGGGTCGGATGCATCTGAAAGTTCATCCAATTTTTAGCCGTCATTCAGCAAACACAGAACAGCAACTGCAGTTAAAGCTTTGCATGCAGCATCTCAATCGCCAGAAAAGCCTTTGGCACAGTATCCCCTCTTGGTGGATAGTGACATGAAGAGCTGGGAGATTAAATATCAAGGTTTACACAGCCAGGATTCCAGCCCACTCTGTCTGTCCAGAATCCCCCCTCTCTGCGCCACTGTCCCTGCCTCTCATTTACCTGTGTGAACTGCCTCTGTGTTCAGACCCTCTGTGTTCTCTCTGCTGTCTGATCCCGCACAGGCTGAGGGCGGAGCCTCCCACTCCGATGGCTTGCATGATAACCCAGCCTAGGGACCCCCTCCTTTGACTTGCACTCAGGAAAACTGCCTCGGCCCAATGAGAAAGAGTAAGCTTGGGCCCCTGAAGATTTCAGCTGGGGATCTTGAGGACTTTGGGAGGCTTTAGATGGGTGGTTCTCAACTGGGGGTGATTTTTGCCTCCTCCGGGGGCACCTGACAATGTCTGGAGACATCCTTGGTTGTCACAACTAAGGGACATGGTGCTACCAGCATCTAATGGTCAGAGGCCAGGGATGCTGCTAAACATCCTATAATACACAAGACAGCCCCCGCAACAAAGAATTATCTGGCCCAGGTTTGAGCGTGAGGGACAAGCCCCTGTGGGATTGTGCACCAGGGGAGAGCGGGCAGAGAGAGCCTGGGGCTGAGACTGGAGCAGTCTTTTGGGTCCTTACCTGGGTCCCCAAAGGCAGTCATGTCCACTTTAGTGTGAATTGGTAAGCGAGCCCTTTCTTCTGAGCTTGAGTCTAGCTCTTAGCTTATAAAAAAATGGAGACTTCACGAATGGGGAGCATAACGCCCACAAGTTTTCAATGCTTCGTTTACAATGATGTTGCCAAAATCTCCACTCAGTCTACCATTTGCCATAATGCCACCTCCACTGGGTGGAGACCCACATCTGCTCCAGTGACGAGAGCGGGGCACTGGGCACAGCTCTGGGGTGGAGGCAAGATCTCTGGGAGCACATTTCGGCTCCTTCTGAGGACCAGTTGTCTTTAAGGTCAGTAGCATTTTAATTGCTGAATAACTAGTTTCGTTGGTCATAATGCAGAAACTGGGCGTTTGTTAGTGTGCCCTACATGCCAGGCACCGCCCTGAGCTCTTTGCGTTTCTCAAGTCCTCATAACCACATTGTGAGATGGCAGCTGCCGTTACACCCATTTTGCAGATATGTAAACAGAGGCACAGAGAGCTTCTGTCACCTGCTTGAGGCCACCCAGCCAGGAAGTGGTAGAACCTGGCTTTGAACTCGAGCCAGCGGCCTCCAGAGCCCTCGGCAGTCGTCACTTACCTGTCAATCTTACCTCTGCATTTAGAAATGCAAGACCTTAATTTAGAATTTTATATAAAGGAAATGGATTTTTATCGATTGGAGGATATTTTGTTTTCAGACCTGCTACTCATTCAAACTCCCTTTGCTCCCCCATCCTCCAAACTGGCCAAGAGTGGCTGTTTCTCCAACAAGGGTTTGCCTTGGCATTCACCCGCCGGCCGCTTTGATGGAATGAACTCTGAAGGCTTCCTGTTCTTACTCTCACATATTCCCTCTTGATTCCATTTTTGTTCCTTATAATTTAGTTTCAAGATCATGCATACATCCAGCAGCTTCTTTATACGCCTCGCACCGGCCATTGGCCCACGGCAATTTCATTCTCAATCTTACTCATGCTGCAAACACATCCGAGAACCAGCTTTTCAGACCCAAAGCCCTGGGCAGATTGCAAGAGGTTCAGAATTGGTGGCCCAGGGCCTAAAATCCCCAGAAATCCCAAACCCACACAGAGCTTAGTCCCAAGGATTGAAGAGTTTTGATCCTTTGTCCAACTCAGCAAAAGAGACTTTGACTGGCAAGAGCCAGAGGTGGGTGAGTGGAAGGGAGTTCTTAAATCAGACTCTTCATGCCAGAGCGTGTGCATACATAATCTCCCACACACGCCAGGATGCACAATACATCACCATCCATAATCGTAATATGGCGTCATATATCACCTGCCCGTAATAAATAGCATATCATCTGCTCATAATATTTTATCATATAATATCATGACATCTGCTCACAACATCATATATTATGTGATTGACACTCGGCATTTCCTCCCAGAAGGAGCGCCCTCAGATAGACTTTTTTTTTTTTTTTTTTTAAAGTGCTGCTGACTTTCGTCAGAAGGTGGGGAGTTTTCCGCAGCTCGGGAGGCTGACTTGAATGGGGTTAGAAGGACCCTCACCCCTTTGCCTGTGGCTCCTCATCGACGATGCGTGCTTTAGGCAGGACACACAGAAAAGGCACTAGCCGCCGCGCGCTCCACTCCTGTGAAGATGAAGCTGGTTAAACATGGGTGCACCTCGGTTACCTTGTGTGGACCAGTCGCACGTGGTCCCAAAATTCTTCGACACCTTGTCACTGAAAGATGAGGTTTATGTCCATCCTCTTCAATCTGGGTGAGCATGTGACTGTTTCGACCAATCGTATGGCAGAAGTGATGCCATGTGACTTCCCAGACTGCGTCATGAAAGGTCAAGCAGCAGGCCACCACGGCAGAAGTCTGGCCACCATGCTGTGAGGAAGCCCAAGTGACACAGGGAGGCTGTGTGCAGGTTTCCTGTTGACAGACCTTTCCTTAGAGTCACCCCAGCCCAGGCTCCAGAGGTGTGAGTAAAGATGCTTCCAGATGATTCTGGCCCCCAGCTGCTGTGTTCTCTCCAGCTTTCAAGTGTCCCAGCCAAGGTCCCAGACATCATGGAGCGCAGACAAGTCATCCGCACTGTGGCCTGTCTGAACTCCCACCCTACAGACTCTGGGGTGGTTTTCAGCCGCTGGGTTTTAGGGCACCTAGTCAGGCAGCCATAGTGACTGGAACCACATGCATGAAGGCTAAGTGGAGAGGCAGACGAGGTTAGTAATAGTAACAAGAATAATAATAATCACCAACATTTATTGAGAGCTGAAACTACCCCATGGTATTAGTGTGAATCCTATGGTTCCCATGTTACAGGTAAGAAAACTGAGGCACATGGATTCAGTCAACAAACATGTATTAAGGGCCTAGATAGGGCAGATGCTACGTTAGGGGCTGGAGGTACAGCAACTGAACAAAACAGACAAAGATTCCTATCTCTGTGGAAATTACATCCTAACAGGGAGAAAGAGACAAAAATAAACGTAAAAAATTAGTAATGCGCAAAGTAAGCCAAGATACAGAACCTCGAGCTCAAGAAGTCTGGCTCAAAATGTAAGCGTCTGGCCCCGCTGCCTGCTGGCCTTCGAGGACGTCTCTCTGCATGGCCTCCTGGACACGCACGGTCTGGAAATATTTACCCCCATGTACTCTCACTACGCCCAGAGATAGACCAAAAGCTGACTCGAGATGCTAACCCACCTTGACAACATCGTGCATCCTTGGACCTTGTCACGGAAGACGTGGTCCTCCGGGAAGCCCACCTCCGTGGGAGCCGGTTAGAAATCCACCCTCTCAGGACCTGCCCGGACCTGCTGAGGCAAACTGCGTTTTGATGGGATCTGCAGGTGGTCCGTGAGCACGTTCCCGTTTAAGCAGTGCAGTAACGTCAGACTCAGCTGCTTCTGAGGAGGGCGAGGACCATCCAGCCTGTGCGCATGGCCTGGCTCACAACGGCAAACCTACGGGGACGATGGCTGGCTCCACCCTCACATGGCCGGGTGGGCACCCAGGTGCAGGGTCCGGGACGGACTCTCGGGGCCTCCAGAGTCAGCCCCCAGCCAGGACCACGCATTTCCGCTCGGTTGACGATTGCTCAGCCACGGCTCCTAAGCTGTGAGAACTTCCATCAGGCCAGTATTTTTAAAACTCAGATTTGTCCTTATTTATTTGATTTTCTAACATTTCACGGGGAATCATCACAGGGTAGAATTACCTAAGTCAATCTATGTTTTTATTCTTGTATTTAGCCTCTGATGTCTTGTTTCTTAATAGGGTCTTTAAAAAACATACGTACAAACCCACAAATATTTTCTTGCCAGTATTGCTAGAAATTAGAGGCATATTTACAGAGAAACACTTTTAAAAAATAAAATAAAAAATAACTCTGTTGCAGGATTTCTCAGCTTCAGCATTACTGACATTGAGGATGGATCATTCTTTGTGGCGGGGGCCGTCCTGTGCCTTGTAGGATGTTTAGCAGCACCCCTGGCCCTTCCCCACCAGAAGCCAGTAGCATCTCTGAATCAGAAATGTCTCTAGGCCTTGCCAAATGTCCCCCGGGGCTCAGAATCGCCCCTGTGGAGAAGCACAGTTGTATCCTAAAAACCAAGGACTGATAACACCCTGGTCCAGACCCCCTTTGCTCTTCCCTCTTCCCAAGATGCTCTGAATCATCGGCGGCCTGGGAGGGTGGGGCAGCTGTCAGTTAACGGCCTCCCCTCCCCAGGTCTGCGTGTGCCCCAGTGTGAACTCCTGGGTGAGCGCGCGTGTGTGAGGAGGACGTGTGCGTTATCCCAGTAATTCTTTTATCTTCTTCTCACACCCTGAGCATTATGAACATTCATCAAAATAATTGACGCGGATGAAATTAGCACTTCCTGCTATGTTGGGCAGATAAACTTCGCTGAATATTGATTTCACACAAAGAAAATGACATGTGCTCAGGCCTAACCCTTTATCTGGCCGGGCCAGGGAAATACAGCAGGAGGGGGACGGGGCTGCCGGCCGCCGGTGGAGAAGCGGCCATAAGAATTACTTTTATCTCTTCTTCCACAAGAAGACAAGGGCAGATAAGGAGCCAGAGGGAGACAAAGCACAGCCCTGGGCATGGGGGAAATCCGAGGAAAGGAAAGCGTGGGACAGGCGGTACTCCAGGGACCAGGGGGTGGAGCTCATGAATTCAGAAGGGGAGGGGGGAGCAGATGGAAAAGGCAGACCCTGCTGGGGGAGAAGGGGCTGTGGGGGTCGGCCAGCCCGGCTTCAGACCCCAGCCCAGGCGCTAAAATAGGGTGAGCAACTGTGCCCATTTACCAGGGCTGAGGGCTTCCCTGGGATGCAGGCGTTTCAGGACAGCCTCAGCCAAGTCAGGACGGCTGCATGACTTCGGACAACCGGTCCTCAGTTTCCCATCTGCAGACCTGAGAAAGATGAGACCTGCCGCTCTGGCCTGGGCGGAAGGCGGTGAAAGTCCCCTGGGGTTGTGCCATGTGGTTCCCCGGGTCATATCAGGGACCGTTCAGGACAGGGCCACCTTCTCCCAGAAGCCTGCCCTGACCCCTCCGGCTCCCAGAGAACTTTGCGCTTCCTGAAGACCCACAGCTCCGACTGCCTGGCTCTTTCTTCTGGAACCGAGCAGCACAGAAGAGGCAGCAGAAGAAATGCCCATTTCCTGCCTTCACCTTTGCTTTGAAATCGTGAGCTTCCTCTCTGCCACCAGCTGGGTCTGGGCAAGTCCCCGAGACGCCCAGGAAGGGGCAAATGTTTTCCCTGATTGCCAAGGTCACATTACCGAAGACCTACTATGTGCCGGGAGCTCGGGAAGAGTGGCAGCTCCAGCCTACAGCTGTCCCTTCCTCTTCCCCTGAGAATCCCGGAGCAGCCTCAGGGCCCTGGTCCCCTCAGCTAAATGCCTGGTCACACCCCCCCACCCCAAAAGGAAGCAGGCTGGCCTTCAGGTCAGACCCTCACACGGGATCACTGCCACTCCTGAGTCACTACCCAGGGTTCTCATTGGCTTGTGGGGAGCCAGACTGTCGTTCCCATCCTGCCCACTTTATTAGACAGAGTAGGGCAAATGCGCTGTGTGAGGCTTAGAACAGTGCCTGCGCACGGGGCAACTCTTTGCCACTTGCAACAACTTAGAGCTTCTGGGTTGCATGACATGGAACACAACGGGGAGGGCGCCTCCTGGGGTTGTGCAATGTGGACACCCCAACCACAAGAGGAACAAAACTGGGTCAAGGCCACCTCCTCCCAGAAGCCCTCCCTGATCACCCCAGCTCCCAGAGACCTCTGCCTGTGCCTCCTGCCTGGCTCACTCCGGAAGCCTTAGGGAGCGTTCTTGCGAGGCCAGGACTGTCTTGGTTAGCTCATACCCACTCAAGGCCTGGTCCAGGGCAGAGGGGACTGACTGAGTGTGCTGGGGGCGGGTAGGGGGGATGTTTGCAGGCGGGCAGCCCTCCCACTGGTACCCATGAGATCTTTCCCCACTTTCTTCTCTCTTCTCCAGTTAAGCTTGATGGAGATGCAATAATAATGATAACAATAGCAATAATAATACCTATCATTCATTGAGCCCCTTCTGCTGCCAAATTGCTTTATATTCCTTCTTACTTCTAGGAGCAACCCCACCACATGAGTAGGAGTATTCTCATTTTTCAGATGAGGACACGGAGTCTCAGAGAGCAGAAGTGACCTGCCCGAGGTCACACAGCCAGAAAGTGGCCCAGCTGGGACCCATTCCAGGCCCGCCTGACTCCACAGCCCCAGTGACTGCCCTGTTCTGTCTCCCCCGAGAGGCCACCGGGGCAGGCAGCTGTCACGACTGGGGGAGCCAACTGGCCAGGTTTGAGACCGCCTCCTGCCCCATCCTGGGTGACCTCACTAGCATCCCTGCACAGCTCCCAGCGTCCCTTTCCTGGCCTGCCACACGGGGGTTGCCTCCTTACCTCCCGGTTAGGGAGAATTTACCATCAGAGGGGAAGCACCCAGCACCGGGCGGGGCACACAGTGCAACTGCAAAGAGACGCTGCAGGTGCCAACGCAGCAGAGGCTGGCGGTCCCAGCCCGCAGCCCCTCTGCCAAGGAGGAGGCCGGATCTGGTCATCCCCAGCGCCCCTCTGGCCCGGCTAAGTCTTGGCCTTGGCGGTTTGGGGGCGAACTGTCCCCTTCAGCCCAGTTGGCCGCCAGGCTCCGGGAGCAGTCAGGTCTGATGCTGAGTGCAGAGTTCAGCCACCTCTGCGCTCGTCCCGCCACCCCGGCCGCGGCTTCAACCCGCAGGCCATGCCCCACTCGGTGCCCGAGCCTCGTGTCCCAGTGGGGGGCCGTGGGGCTGCGGCTAATTGCAAATCATTTCTCGGGGCTCCCCGCCGCTCGGCTAAATTCACTGGAACTAATGTGTCCCGAAACAAATTTCACAGGAGAGCCGGGCAATTACATGACGCTTAGCTCCCCTCCCCTCCCCCGCCAGAGGCTGCGCTGAGGGCAGAGAGGGCGGGATGGAGAGGGCGCGGCAATGCCGAGATCGAGACCAAGACTGAGACCAGAGGGACGTCTTCTCAGCGCCACACCCCTAGCGGTGCAACCCTCCTCAGTGTGACTTCTGCTCTTAAATCTCGTCACCCTATCACACCTCCGTCCCTTCTCCCTCCCAACAGCTCCACTGTTTCCATCCCCGAGTTCAGGCCACATCTTGATGTAATGAAAACAGCAAGCACTGGTTCTGAAATCAGACAGACTTGGGTTCAAATCCCGGCTTCTGCACTCCTTAGCTGTGTGTCCTTAGAAAAGCCACTTAACCTCTCTGAGCCTGTTCCCCAGTCCCTGAAATGAGGACACCATTACATGGCTGGCACTGGCTATTGTGAAGATGAGACAAAAGGACACAGATATTTCATGTGGGTCCAGGACGCACATAAAATAGCCTCAACCTATATTGATCCCCTCCGGCACCTGCTTCAGTATGATCATTTCAAGGTGATCAGGTGAACATCTTCAGTTCAAAACAAGAGGGATCAGGAAGCCAAGACCCACGCTCCCCTCCTCACACAGGCACCAGCACGCCCCATCTCTCTCCCTACCGTTTCCCCATCTCTCCTAGCCTCATCCTTCCAGATCTTTCCATCAGAGTAATTCTCCCTTTCTGCCATGGCCCCTCAGCATTTCCCGTGAGCTGCTCTGAGAGCCTTTATTTCTCTGAGGCTCCACTTTCTTGGTTGACCAGAGTCACTCACAGAGCTGTGTGGCCCAGACGACTCAGGGGGACCCTTCAGGCCAGTTGCTGGTGACAACGCTTCCATCGCTGGACTCCCGGCCACCATGCCTGGATCCAGACAGGGTTTGCAGAAGTGCAGAGGAAACAGGAACCTGCCACAACGGGGCCTCAGGGAAGGCCTCCGGAGCTGCGGCTCAGCGGGCGGGCCGAGGGCCACCTGCCACCTCGGGGCTGGTTGGGAGCCCACTGCTTGCCTCCTGCTCAAGACAGGATGCCAGCCTGCAGGCAGGTGGTCAGTGGGCCTGGGAGTCACACCACAGTTTATTTTTTTAAAGTTAGGAAACCACTTGCTCATTTAGGAATAACCTACAATGGGTCTGGAACGAGTGGGTTGAAACATCAAGGTCCGATGATCAAGCTGACAAACGCTCACCGAGCCGGGCTCTGCACCAGGCCACGGAGAAGGTGCCGGGGAGCCCACTGCACAGACAGAACCAGTCCCTGTTCTGGACCAACAAGCCGGTGGGAGGGACAGACACTAAACAAACAAAGATGCAGGATAAAACCAGAGAGTGGTCAGTATTAGAGACACAACAAAGAGGACACAGTGGGTACCAGAGGTCTATTAGACCGAGTCATCACGAGATGGTGACATTTCAACTGGGAACTTAATAACAGGAAAGAGCCAAGGTGGCCTGGGGCGGAGTGTTCCAGCAAGGACCGGCAAGTGCAAAGGCCCTGAGGTAGGAATGAGCTGGAGTAGTGGCTGGAGTTGAGTGAGCAAGGCAGGGAGCGGGAGGGGATGAGATGAGCTGGGCCAGCTCATGCAGAGGCTTGAAGGCTGAGATAAGGACGTGGTTCTGAAGGCAAGAGGAAGCCATTGGAGGCTCTCAAGCAGGGGAAACAATAGGTTTGGGGAAGAGCCTTGTGGCTGTGATACAGATAAAGGGAGGAGAACATACGAGAGGAAGCAGAGGCCAGTAGGGAGGCTGCTGTCCAGGGGAGCCACGAAGGGGCCGTGGCCTAGGGTGGAAGTGGGGCATTGCGGCACGTGAGCCAGTCCAGTCACATAGGCGGTGAAACTCTACTCAGAGAGGAGAAGCCACCTGCCCCGGGCCACCCAGCCAGGCAGCGGGGAGGCACAAACCCCGAACTCCTGTCTCAGGCCAGGCCCTGTTTCATCTCACGACCACGAGCTGCTCTGGGGGCTGGGCCCAGGGCTCCAGTGAAGGCTTCCACACCACGGAGCTGAGGACCGGCCACCTAAGGAAGCCCCAGGGCGTCCCTCTGGGGTGAGAGTCATGGCCCCTAACTTATCTGCCACGTCCGTTCAGTCTCAATTCGCTTTTAACAGTGTCTGTGTCCCTGCCCGAAATAAAATGCCACTTTTAGCCCCTCCCTAGGGGCTGCCCTGAGGGCCGCTCTCTCCATCTCTCCGGGCAGTGAGCCCCTAGGGCAGAGGCTGAGAGCCCCAGCTCTGGGCCCCCGAGCGTACAGGAAGCGCACGGAAATAATAAATGCGATAACTTTTGAGGGCAGCAATGATTCTGTCCTTACGATGTGCTCAGCGACGTGCCAAGCACTGTCACTAATTTTTCCCTTAATCCTCCTAATAAGGAATGAAGTGAGCTCTATCATTGTCCCCATTTTACAGATGGAGACACGGAGGCTCAGGGAGGAGAAGCCACTTGCCCAATGTCACACACGGCCTGCAGAAGCCAAGACTCATACCAGCTGACAATTAAACCCATGTCCTGAAATTCAAGGGCTATTTTGAGAAAGAAAGGAAGGAAGGTGGGAGGGGGGGAAGAAGGAAGGAAGGAAGGAAGGAAGGAAAATTTAGAGATAAACTCAATTCCTTTGCCATTCAGGGCCTCTTCCGACCTTAGATGATTTTCCTGATCAAAGGGCGGGGGAGAGGGGGTGCTGGTTCAGCCACGGCTGCCTAGGACTGGCCTCTGCCACTACAAACTTTCCGGCACTCAAAAGTTCTTTTCTGCCCTGAACTGTGGTCACCTGTGTCCCCAACCTCTCCTCCAGCCGGTTCCTTTCTCTCTCTTCGCCAGCGATGGGGGTGGGGGGCGAGAACATATACACAGATGAGTAAGTTGTCTCCTGCGACCCCACCTGCCCTTGGCTAAATGAATGCAGCGTCAGCCCAGATAATTCCAAAGCTATAAAGATGATAAAAAATAAAGTGGGGAGCCGGGGCTGGGGAGGTGAGGCGGTGGAGGAGGAGATTACAAAAAAGGAGGATGAGCTGTGTGGCTCTCCGTCCTTATCTAACCCACAGCAGGCCTGGCTGGGGGCTGTCTCTCTCCAGGGGGAGGAAGCTGGGCAGCTCCCTGGGCCAGAGAGCCCCCTCCTCAGCCCCCCCCCCCCCACCCCCTGTGCTCCAGGAGGACCCAGAAGGGCCTATCCCAGCAGGAGGGGAGGGCCCGGCTGGGAGGCCCTAACAGCTGAGCAGGGGATGGTGAGTTGGGGTCCCACAGAGCTGTCCCCAAGACTAGGGGCCAGGGGAGCTGGGGGCCTGCCTGTGCCGGGACACCCAAGGCACCAGCCTAAGGGAGGAAGAATGTCCCAGGATGCTAGAGGTCAGACCTGGACAACTCGGTTATTTTTATGAATCGTGACTCTGGGAAGCAGGGCCGGGCCTCCGATCACCGTCTGACCCTCTGGGCTCTGGCTTCCCCGTCTGCACACTGGGCTCCACGCAGCCCCCTCCCCACGCCTTTCTGCCTCCAGTCAGCAGGTCTGCTTGTGGGAGGATGAGGATGGCAGTGCAAGTGCGGGGGCATCCTTCCTTGTGCTAGAGAGAGACCGACAGACACCCAGACAGACAATCAGAGAGGCAAAGAGAGAGGAAGACAGACTGTCAGAGACAGAGAGACAGACAGAGAGATGAGCTGATAGGCAGAGGGAGACAGAGAGAGACAGAGAAGGATGAGACCAGAGTTAGAAAGAGGGAGACAATCAAAGAGAAGGAGACGGAGAGGCAGAGGCACAGACTGAGAAAGAACAGAGAAAGAAGGCTGCTCAGAGACCCACAGACAAGAGGGGATAGGGACCCTCAGGCTCCAGCCGCGCCCCCATTCAGCCAGTCAGCTGCCTCTGCTCCAAGGCCCCCATCCCGTCTGCACCCCAACTACCATGCTTCAGGTCCCCCCATCCTGCTGGCACCCCTACCCCCTCCCCGTGTCCAGGCCCGCGATCCCACCAGCGCCCCCACCTCCTCTCCGGACCCCCATCCCGCCTGCGCCCCCACCTCCTCTCGGGATAGCTTCCCTCCCTCCACCCGCTGCTCCAGGCCCGCTCCCTCCCTCCTGTCCCCGCGGCTCCCTCCCACCCCCACCCCCACCTTCCGAACACGGCAGGGTTTTCTGGCGCCTTTGTGGCCGCCCCGAAGTGCGCGGCGACAATGGCGGGGTGACGGGGGTTAATTCGCGCGCGGAGGTAGGACGCGCGGGCGCCGGCCGAACAATGCCCGCGGCGCGCCTTTGAGGGGCCATTGTGCGCGGTGTGAACGGGGAATCTGTCCCCGCGCCCAGATGCGGGGGCGGCGGGGCTGCAGCCCGGCTTCGGTTGGGGTTTAACCCCCTCCCGTCCTCTCTGCAGCCTTGAACGCCGAGCGGGGAGGGCTGAGGGCGGGAGGAGGTCACGGGTTCTTCTGCCTCTCTGCCCCAGACATGCTGTGTGACCCGAGGCAAGTCCCTGGCGCTCTCTGAGCCTCACCTCCCTACCTGAACACTCGGAGGGTGGATTTCGCCGCCTGACCCTTTGCGGCGGCTGGGAGGGGTCGCACAGAGGAGGCAGGGCGAGCAGCCGGGCTCACACAGGCTCAGCTGCGGAAGGGCGGGCCCTGGGTTCTGGAGCCCCCAGGTGAGTGAGGCCGGGCTCCGACCCACCCACACACCCTTCCATACAGGAAGAAAAGTCCAGTTCGATGAGCTGTGCGACCTTGGGGAGTCACTTACCCTCTCTGTGCCTCCATTTCCTCTCCATTAGGAGCATGACACCACCTTCCTTAGAGGGGCATCGAGAGCACTGATGAGGGGGGCGGGCCAGCTCTTAGTGGGGTCTGCTGTAGGATGCATAATAATAATAATAATAATAATAATAATAATAATAACATTTACTGAGTCCTCACTATGTGCCAGGAACTATTCCAACCTCACGATATATATTTTATAGCATTTTACTCATACACACACACATATGTCTATTTATACATCTATAAAACCTGTACCAAACCCCATTATTCACTAGCGTTGCACTTAATCTCTTAATGCCTCTGTTTGCTCATCTATGAAATGGGGACAATGGTTCCTACCCAGAGGGGAGATGATCGCGCTCTCTCCCCTTCCTCTCTTTCCATCCCCCATGTCCCTGGCAGGACTCTTTCAAGGCTCCCGCCCGTATACTCCCCTCCTTGGAAAAGACCCTTCCTGGGTGACATGACCCAGCCCAGCTCCCCTGGCCTCCTCGCTCAGCTCCTGCTGGGCCAACTGCTAGTGACAGAGAGGCGGGGTGCCCAGTTCAGTGTGGAGGGGCCCGGGAAGGGGGAGAAGTGGGGGAAAGATGGAAGGCGCCCTTTGAGGTCTCATGCCTTGCACTGGACAGCCTTATAGCTACGCTGGTGTTTCCGCTCACGATTCCCCATGGTGTGAAAGACCAAGATGATTCTTCTAGAATCATGGAAAGGAAACTGAAGCTCAGAGGAGCTAATCTGAAGATGCTTACCCTCGTCTGGGGTCACGCACCCTTTTAAGATTCTATGGATGCTCCGGACCCCTTCCCAGAAAAATCACTACCTGTCTGCACACAGGATGTTTGCCTTGCAACCTCGGGGGACCCCCACGTCTCCCCACGGCCCCACAACCTGGCTGAGAACCCCCACAGTAGCCAAAAGAATCCAAAGCTGGAATGCGGGGTGTGGACCGAATCTGTGGTCCTTCAGCAGGTGTGCAAGCCAGGTGCTTAAGCTTTCAGGGCTTTCAGAACCAGGATGTTAAAAGGGCGTACCCCCAGGCCCCACATCCAAGTCTGATGTTGGGTTGGTTTCTGCTCTGTCAGGGTTGAGCATTTGGGTTCGTCCATGGCACCGCCCATGATGGTGATGCTGGTGGCCTGTGGGGTGTGTTCTGAGAAGCCCTGGTCCAGGAGGTCCCCGCCGGTGGACACCATCCTCCCTTCTGGCTTCTTCTCCCCTTCGCACCCTACCCTTCATCCCTCATCTCAAACCCCCTCCCCGAGAAAAATGGAAGCCCGGTCTCTGGGCTCCCTGAACAGCACAGGGCGGGTGGGGCTCTGAAAACCCTGGATCTGTTGGGAGTCAGGGAGCAGCCGTGACCAGCAGGTGCCTACGGGGCCCTGCGTGCCCGGACGGGCACAGATGGAGTGGCTGTGGGCTGGGGGCAAGGGGCAGACGCAGCCACCCCTGGCGTCTCAGCTGCCTTGTTATCTCTTCATTGTCTCCCCGTCGTCCCAGCCCACCTCCCTCCCCAGCCGCCCTTCTGTCATCTCCACGTCGCCCCCCTCGGCCAGCAGCCCAGCCCCAGAACTCCAGAGAGGGTCCCCCACAGGTTTCCCTGCTCTGGGGACGAGCAGAAGGGTGGGGGCCGTGGGGTGGGGTGGGGAGGGAGGGCGCTGGGCTGGAGAGGCCGGGATGGGGGTGTCAGAGTCTATAAATCACGCCCCACTGCGCTCCTGTTTAACACACACTTCTCCGGCGAGTTGTCAGTGAAACCGTTAATTAATTAGCTAATCCTGCAATGAAGTGGGTTCTAAATGGTTCTCCCCCTCCCAGCCTCCCATTTAGATAATTGCTGCTGAGGGATCTTTTGTGAGAGTCATTTTTTCCAACAGGGATGGCCCTGGAACACGGAGGGAGATGAATTTAAAGAAGGGGGCAGCGTGCTGTTCCCCAGGCTGCTCTCAGGGGCACCCTTCTCTTAGCCCCAGCCAAAGATGGGGAAAAGGGGGCTGGTTATTGGCGGCGGGATGAAGGGGAGGCTGGCAGAAGCGGGCTTTGGTGGTTGGGGGTTTGTTTTTAATCATTATGGTGCTTTGTGACTCTCTGGGAGTCTTGCTGGGCAGGGTCCTGAGGCAGGTAACAGTATTAATGATGGTGATGATGATGGTGATGATGATGATGATGGTGATGGCGGCCACCGTGCATCGAATGCTAACGATGGGCCAGGCCTCCAGCTACCTGCTTTACGTGCAAGATCTCATTCAACTCCTCATTCAGACAAGAGCTCTGTGAGAAGGTGGGATTATGGAGATTGGGGAAACTGAGGTCCCAAATGGGGAAGCGACTTGCCCAGGGTCACAGAGCTGGCAAGTGACAGAGCCTGGGATGGAACGAAGCTGTCCGACCCCACAGCCCACACTCTTAACGATTATGGGAATTTACAGCCATCTGCTCTTTTCCCAGAAGGGACACGGAGGCCTTTATAAAGTGATGTGGCCCGCTTGAAATCACACAGGAAGAGTAAGGAGTGTTTGATGAGTGAATGAATGAATGGAACCCCAGTCTTGTGACTTGTGACTCTGGATTCAGGAACTTGGCTGATCCTCGGGTGATGTTGAGTGGGAGTAATGGAGAAAGCACGTGCCCATCCTAGAGCGGAAACAGGTGGCTTTACCTGCCCAACATCCCTCCCCTCTTGTGCCTGGCCCCGACACAGTCTCCATCCGTGTGGTTTCACAGAGGCTGACTCCAGTAGGTGGGCATATGATCCCAGTGCTGGAAGAATTATCAAGAAAGAAGTGTTCTCCTTTCTTGGGATTGCTAACCTGATAGAATGTCAGTTTGCAGTTGCTGGAAACCATTTTGCCACCAGGAGTGGAGCCACAGTGAATAGCCACAATATCTGACAACATTCTTTGAGCTCCTGGATCCAGCTGTACCTGAAGCCTGGATACACCTGGATTCTTTTTTTTTTTTAGTTATACAAGTTTTAATTGGTATGGCAGATGCTGCTGGTCACCTGTCAGTATCCATTTTTCCTCTCTTCCTTATCAATAGAATCCCGATTTTGTTTGAGACAGCAATGCAGCTAACTGAATATTTATCTGCATCTTTTCACAGCTTTAAGTGGCCATGTGACCAGGGTCTAGGCAATGAGATGAGTGGCAGTCCTCAGGGGAAATGTCATTCTCAAAGAAAAAGACAGACCCTGGGAGAAGGCTCTTTGCCCTTCCACCTTTTTTTCTGTCTGGATCACAAATGCAATACTTCTCTCTGGATTTCTTGTTACCTGTGAAAAATAACCGTCTTGTTTTTTTCAACTATTGTACTTGCATTTCTGTTCCATGCAGCCAAACACACTCCTAATTGGCAAACTGGGGTTTATGGATTTGCAACTGAAAAACCCCTGCTGGATTCATCTTCACCAAGAGCTGTAAGAGAGAAGCAAGAGAGAAGAAGAAACTGGAAGGATCAGGAGGAATAACTTTGACTTCTCCCCTTGCTCCAAGATGATCAAGCACCTTGTTCTCTCATCTCTATTACCTAGCAAAGATAGCAATCTGGAAGGACCATAAATTGTAAGAAGATGGGGAAGAAATGTGGCCTTTAGCAAGGACTGGCCCCAGGGAAAATTTCAAAATAGGCAAGGCGGGAAAGGCTCTGAAGAAACAGCTCTCCATCCACACCAGGTACAAGAGCCTGCCGGCTAAGCAACCTTCAGCGCAACTTACTGGTCCAGTGTCCTGTTCTCTCAAGGACTTGCCATTTACCGACTGTTGGCCCATTCACTTAATTTGTCATCGCCTCCATGCCTGTGAGGGCTCATGGGTCCAGGGGTGCCAGGCCTCAAGGCATTTAAGGAGCCTCAGACATCCTCACACAAGGATGACGGAGAAGCTGGCCATCTGGAGCTGACAACCTTCAGGTTCTATTCCAGGGTCAGGGGCTGGAGCCTCGCCTGAATCCGGAGCTGGACTGGTCGGTCCCAGGAGGATCTGGGACAGAGCTGGCTGTCCTGGGACCAAGTGCCAGGAGGGTGACAAGTGGCTTCAGAGATGTCTCTCCAGCTGCAGAATCGGCAAGATGCTGAGCTCAAGTCTTAGAACTTTGGAGCGGGAGAATTTTAGAACTTCGGCTCAAGAGAAACTTAGAACCATGTTATTTTAGAATTTCAGGAGACTCACCAACAGCATCTTAGAATGATAGCATTCTATCACAGTAGACCAATGGAACTTAAAATTCTAGCTTTACGGAAACTTAGAACCATAGAATTTTAGGGTTGGAGAAACCTTTTAAAATTGAATCCATAAGGTCTTACAGCCCTTAATTTATAGAAACTAAGGGTCATAAAATTTCAGAAAATTTAATGAGTAAAATCTCAGAATTACAAAATTCTAGAATATTAAGCTAATTAACTTTATAAAAACTAGCTTTAGGGTGCCTTATATCCTTGAGGTTTTAGAATTGTATAAGATCAGGGAAGCAGAGGACTCTAGAACGTTTATCTAATAGGATCTTAGAATAAAATATGCAAAGTGTGAGAATTACTGAATTTTAAAATCTTAGAAGTGTAGACTTTTAGAACCCTAAGACATTAGAGTAACAGGACTTTAGAGCTCATCTTATCTAACCTTCCACCAAAGGCAGCAGTTTCTTCTCCAATAATCTGGACAGGGAATCACCAGCTGACAGGGTCACTGCAGCTAGGCCTGGCACAGAATAGGAATTCGGTAGATGTGAGCAAATAAGAATGTTAAAAAAAAAAAAGTTGGAATCAATAAAAGGGGGAAAATACAGTGATTCAGATAATGAGAAGACAAGCTACAAACTGGGAGAAAATATTTGCAAAAGGCACATCTGATAAAGGACTGTTATCCAAAATATATAAAGAGCACTTAAAACTCAACAATAAGAAAACAAACAACCTGATTAAAAACTGGACCAAAGACCTTAACAGATACCTCACCAAAGAAGATAGACAGCTGGCAAATAAGCATGTGCAAAGATGCTCCACTCCTTATGTCATCAGGGAAATGCAAATTAAAACAATGAGACACCACTCTGCGTCTACTAGGATGGCCCAAATTTGGAACACTGACAACACCAAGTGCTGGCAAGGATGTGGAGCAACAGGAATTCTCATTCCCTGCTGGTGGGAATGCAAAATGGTACAGCCACTTTGGAAGACAGTTTGGCAGTTTCTACAAAGCTGAACGTGGTCTTATGTCCACACAAAACCTGCTCTTGAGTGTTTGTAGCAGCTTTATTCGTAATTGCTAGAACCTGGAAGCAACCAAGATGTCCTTCAACAGGTGGATGGACAAACAGCGGTACATCTATCCAATGGAATATTTTTCAGTGACAAAAAGAAACAATCTATCAAGCCACAAAAAGACATGGAGGCAGCTTAAAGGCCAGTCTGAAAAGGCTACACACTGTAAGATTCCATTTACGTGGCGTTCTGGAAAAGGCCAAACTATAGAGATGGTGAAGAGCTCAGGGCTCGGGGTGGAGGTTAATAGGTGAAACCCAGGGCATTTTTTGGGGTGACGAAACTATTCTGTGTGATACTGTGCATTTGTCAAAACATGTGGAACTTTACGGCACAAAGAGTGAACCTGAATATATGCAAATTTTTAAAGGTTATTTAGGAGGTTGGGGATGCCAAGATGGAATGCACAATGTGACAAAACAGTCTAACTGTGTTATAAGGGTCTGGAACAACCTCACTGAAGGAGTTGAGGGAAGTGCTGACCTAAGTAACTTTGGAAATGAATTCAGTCATGCATCACGTAATGGGGTGGGGGCAAGTTCGGGGAACTGCATCGTCAGGCAATTTCATCACTGTTTGAACACCACAGAGTGCACTTACAGAAACCTGGATGGAGTAGCCTACCACACGCCTAGGCTACATGGTACTAATCTTATGGGACCACTGTATATGTGGTCTGTCATTGACCAAAATGTCATTATACAGCTCGTGACGGTAGGGTCTGTAAGGCTACAGGAAAAGGAGCTGTACATGCGTGCTGTACTCTGGTTGATAACGTTGTTTCCCACCAGAGTCTGGGTCAGCAATTCTGAAACCACTATACACATCTGCTGGAATCGAACAATTTTAAATGAATGGGTGGCAGCTGGTGGAAGCCAGATTGCTCACTGTCAGAGTGAGAGGAGGCAAGAATGGTCCGTGTGGGATGGATTAGAGTTGGAGACATCAGTAAGAACTCACGTTCAGCCTGATGTAGATACAGATGGTTACATATAAAAATAGAGAGAGATGTGTATTTAAAAGGGTTAGTACGTATACCATCAACTCTTTGCTCTGTCAGCCAAGAGGGAAGAGAAACAATGACACCCCAGTAGCTGTGAGCACACCTGCGTGCCCAGATCTTGGTTTCTAAGACCATTCTCCAGTAAAAAGAACCAGACCTCTTAGAGAAATGGTTGGTTCTGGGATTAGGGAAGGAAATGTGCAAGATGAGCCTGGAGCATCTTGTATCGCCAGAAAGTTAGGAAGTGTTCAACACACATGCACACACACAGTGATGGGAGTATGTCAAAGGGATACCAGTGCCAACTGAAAGAACTCCCAATGGTCAAACGTGGAACAGTTTGAGCAAAGAAAATTATTAAGGTAGAATTGGATTATAACCCAAAGTATAAAATAAATATTCATGAGTCCAAGCTGATATAAACAAATGATTGAATAAATTAATTAATGGGAGAGAACAGACAAATCTCCATGCAGAAGAATTCTAAATAATTTATGTAGACACTCTGCCCTCAAGGACATGGACCATAACTCCGCACTCCTTAGGTGTGGGCTGTATATAGTGACGTCCTTCCACAGAGTACAGAACGGAAAGCGGGGGGAAAGAGTAACTTGACAGTGGAGAAACCTGACAAACGCTCCCTCGGCCAGGTAATTGAGGTCAAAGTCAACAGTGCTAAGTCATGTTGATCAATGATGTACTTTTTTTTTTTTTTTTTTTGCTGAGGAAGATTCACCCTGAGCCAACATCTGTTGCCAATCGTCCTCTTTTTCCTTGAGGAAGATTCGCCCTGAGCTTACATCTGTGCCAGTCTTCCTCCATTTTGTATGTGGTTTGCCACCACAGCATGGCTGCCACCGAGTGCTGTAGGTCCACAGCCAGGAACCGAACTGAGGCCACTGAAGTGGACCACAAAGAACATAACCACTAGGCCACAGGGCCAGCCCCTCAATGATGTACTTTTGAGAGGATGTGATGAGAATGGTACATCCCCCCCATAGTCTTCCTCCCAAAACCCATAACCCTAGTCTAATCATGAGGAAAACATCAGACAAACCCCAAAGGAGAGACAGTCTACACAACCCCTGACCGCTACTCTTCAAAACCATCAAGGTCATCAGAAACAGGGGAAGTCTGAAAGAGCGTCACAGCCAAGAGAAGCCTAAGGACATGTGACAACTAAATGCCATGTGGTGTCCTGGACAGGATCCTGAGGCCGTAAAAGGACTTTGGGTAAAGCCAAGGAAACCTAAATAAAGTATGGACTTCAGTTAATAATAATGTGTCAGTGTTGTTCATGAACTGTGACAGATGTACATACTAACGTAAGATGTTAATAAACAGGAGACGCTGGATGTAGGGTATATGGGAACTCTCCGAACTATCTTTGCAATTTTCCTGTAAGTCTGAAACTATTCCTAAACGAAAAGTTCATTTTTTAAAAAAAGAAAGAGAATGGATTTACAAGTGTCCGTCAACAGAGGAATCAATCGGCTGCGATCTCTCCATACAATGGAATTCCGCTCCTCAATAAGAAGGAACCACTGATACACGCGACCGCATCGACGAACCTCCGAGCCCTTCTGTCGAGCGCGAGGAGAGCGAGCACGAAAGAGCAGCTACTGCATGGTCCCATTCACATCAAACTTCAGGGAATGCAAACACCTCTCCAGTGAGAAAAAGCAGACCTGTGGCTGCCTCGGGCGGGAGGGTGGAGAGGGGCAGGAGGGAGCGCACAGAGAGGAAGCTTCTGCAGGTGATGGATCTGTCTATTATCTTTGGTTTTCACAGGTTTTACAGGTGTGTGACATCAAAACTTATTAAGCTGTACACTTTAAATCTTTGCAATTTATTGGATGTCAATTATACCTCGATAAAGCCGTTTCTCCAAGTGAGTGTCTATAAAGAGACATATTGAGGGGATATGGCCTTTCTGGCCTGAGTCTGTGGGGGGACAGTCAAGGTGGCCCCAGACGATGAGGCTGGGAACCAGCCGGCCCCCCTTCCTCGAGGGAAGCAGCTCCCGGCTCCAGGGACCTCTGGTGGTTAATTCCTCTTCCCGGGGGAGCCCTGGGAAACCAGGCCTCATTAGTCGAGGGCCCGGCCTCGTGGAACTTTATGTTTGTTAAAGATTAATGGCGTGTCTCCGGTGCAAGAGCTGAGGGGTCTCCTGGCCTCGTTTCTTCCAAATCAGCCCCCTGCCACGGCTCATCCTCAGTGTGGGGGAGACGCGCTGCCGGGAGCCGACGGGAGGCGGAGCGGGGACTAATGGGCCTCTGCCAGCCCGCGCTGCAGGCCTCTGGTTTCCTCTGCGGCCCGGGAGAGGCGGCCACTCCGAGTCCTGGTTCTTTTTGAACCCGACCCAGAACTCAACCGTCCAAAGCGAGGGAGTTCCCCTTCGAAGTGGGGGCCTTGGAAGCCACAGACTCAGGCCGAGGAAACTGCCACATGCAAGATGGTGGGACGGCTCCTCCAGTGGCGGCATCCTCAGAGAGAACAGGATTTTCTTGGGCTCGTCTCTCCGTTCTGTAGCAGGCCTTGCTCTGACGGGTGGATTCCTCTTCTGGAAACAGCCACAGGTCAATAGCTGCCAAAATGCCGGCATCTTGTCCTTCACACCTGATCATGTCTGTAATTTCTTGTTTCACGTCTCTCAGCCCCATAAAGCCTGGCACCTTGTCTGGCTTTGTCCCCCACTGTATTCCCAGCCTCTAGCACTGCTCGGCATATAGTTGGTGCTCAATAATTGCTGAATGAACGAATGGCTCATCTCTCTCTACATTCAAAATCTATCTGATGACAATCCCTCCGTATCTACTGCTGCCCCCACCCTGGTGCAGGCCTCCTCGTGTCTCACCTGGACACCTTCGACCCCACCCAGGACCCCCTCCTTCCTGTTTTGCTTCCAGTCCCGACATGCAGCAGCCAGTGAGCTTTTAAAGCTGAAACCAGATTGTGTAAATTTACCAACTCAAGACCAACCAATGGCTTCCAGCACAGGCCTGTGTGATCCGGCCACTCCCCACCCCACCTCCCACCAACCCTTCATCACTGCCTAGTTTCACCCCCACCGGCTCTGTGCTCCAGCCAACCTGAGCCCTTACCTTGCCAGCATGTCCCTGCCTCGGGGCATGTGCCTTGCTGTTCCCTCTGCCTGGAGCTCCCTCCCCACTGAGGTCCCACTTCAAGCTCATGCCCACCCCAGCGCCCTTACACTCTCTTCTTTCTCTCTGAACCCCTTTTCCACTCGACCTGACACTAGGGTGGGGTGCCACAGTGCAAAATTGGGGGACGGGGCTGCCAAAAATCATCAATATTTTGATGCAAAATATTGCATCAAATATAAAATTTTGATGCAATATTTTGAAAAAGCAAATTTAATACAAAAATCCCTGATGATCCAAAGGTCCAGCAATGGATGCGCAAATAAACAAAATGTGGTGCATCCACACAATGGAATATGAATCAGCCATAAAAAGGAAGGAAGTACTGACGCCCGCTACAACCTGGACAAACCCAGAAAACGTTTTGCTAAGTGAAAGACGCCAGACACAAAAAGACCTCATGTTGAATGTGTGTGAATCCAGAATAGGCGAGTCCGAAGGGACAGCGAGCAGATTCGTGGTTTCCAGCAGAGAGAGGAAGGGGAAGTGACGGATTAATGGGTTTGGGGGTTCTTTTTGGGGGATGAAAAATATTCTGGAATGAGAGAGTGGTGCTGGTTACACAACACTGTGAATGTGCTCAAAACCGCTGAACGGCACCTTTTCAAAAAGTTAAAATGGTGAGTTTTATGTTATGTCAGTTTTATTTCAATTAAAAAGAACTCATGACAAACAAGATAGCATTTGGAATACAGACAGGATCTGGGACAGTGCCATGCTGAGACCCGCTGAGCCGGAGGCAGAAGGAAACGTCAGTCCCACCGGCCTGTGTCCCTCACCCCCGGACTCCCTCTGTCTGAGCTCACACATCCGGGGGGCCCTCCTCGGCCAGCTTGCTAGGAGCACCCCCATAGCACCCGGGTTTTCTCCTTCATGCTCTCCAGTGGCCTCACTGATTTATTGGCTAACTGTTTTGTTATCTCAATTCCCGGACGGCAAGAATCTTTGCTGATCAGGTTAGTCGTAGGCACTGGTGTGTCCCCAGCACCCGGCCCTGCCTGGCACACTAGGGGCACTCTAAAAATGGTTGTTGAATGAATGAATGAGAGCTGGAACAAGCTGGCTTCCTGGATCTTGGAGGATGGGTGGAACAGAAACCAGAAGGGAGGAGAACTGGCCAAACCTCCCTCCTATCCAGAATCCCAGAGCTAGAGGAATCCTGCTTCGAGGTGCTGCCTGAGGCAAGGACACCCCAGCAGACCAGAGATGCAGTCTGTCTCCCCACAGATCTGGGGACGCACGCGGTGCTGGGAGGAGGGCCTGGCTCTGCTCCACCGGCCTCCTTGGGAGCTGGGAGAGGGCGGAGCTGTCAGGGGGGCTGGTGGAGAACAAGCTTTGCTCTGGGGGCCCCAGCCCAGCTGAAGAAGCGGGGGAATTAGCGGTGTTTGCTGAGCAAACATCGCCGGGTGGGGAGAAGCTGCTGGCGAGTGCTCAACACACATCTCGTATTTGCTGGCAAATATCCCCAGCCTGCCAGGCCCCTCCAGGGGGGCTGCCGATGGGAGAACTCTGGGGAAGGAGGGCTGGAAGGTTCCCAGGAGAGGTTCCTGCAGGGGTGGAGAGGGAGGGAGTAAGGGGGCCTGCACAAAGATGCGCGTGGGGCTGAGGAGGACTCCGGGAGCCTGCTTGGAAGGCCCGCTGGAGAGAGTCCACTTTCTCACCCCTGCCTCATCCAAACCAGCCCGAGGTCCACACGGCCTTTGGGAGTGAGACAGATGAGCCCCTTCAAAGCCGATCTCTAGCCATTTTCATGCTGTGTGATGATGAACAGGTTATGTGATGTCTCTGAACTTTTGCCTCACCATTGAAATAAACAGCTAATATTTCTAGAGCATGTAAAACAGGTGCTAACTTCCCTGTGCCTCAGTTTCCCCATCTGTAAAATGGGGACAATAATCATGCCGCCCTCACATTTGTGTTTTCCCTTTTTATTCAGGAAAGTTTCAAACTTATTGAAAAATTGCAAGATTAATAAATCCGTGAACATCTGTATAGCCTTTATCTATATTTCCCAAGTGTTAATATTTTGATACCTTTGCTTTCTCTGTATCTATCTACCTACCTACCTATCTCTCCATCCACCTGTCTATCCATCCATCCATCCATCCATCCATCCATCCATCTATTCATCCAACCATCCGTCTATCCATTCATCCATCTATCTATGCATCCATCTATCCATCTGTCCATCTATCCATCCATCCATCCATCTATCCGTCCATCCATCCATCCATCCGTCCATGCATCCATGCATCCATCCATCCATCCATCCATCCACCCATCTATCTTTCATCTATCTCTACTTTCCTTTCCTTGTTGGACCATTTGCCATTCACCCCTCAGGACTTCTAAGAATAAGGACGACAACATAGCTACCACATTACCATCAAATTCAAGAACTTTGACATTGCCACAATTCTATTGTCTAATACACACGTTGTAAGTTTTTGTGAGAAATAACTGAGTCAACATCTTAAAGCACCTAGAACAGAGCCAGGCACAGAGTAAGTGCTCAGTAAATAGTATCCATCTTTAAATTGGTGTTGTTATGTGGATTGTTATTGCTGCCATTGTTGTTGTCATTTTGAGCAGAGGGGTCATTGCCGTCACCTTCTATGACCCAGGGCTGCCCGCAGACCCCTCTAATCTCCAGATCCTGGGGTGGTGGTCACAGTGAGGGCCACAGGGGGCTGAGGCAGGGTGCCGGCCAGGCCAGCAGATGGATTCCCCACCAGGAGATGGACTTTCAGGAATCCAAGGCTTAGCCTTTCGGGGACCCTGAGGCTTCCTGTTGAGGGCCTCAGTTTACCCCATCTTCCAAATGGACCCACAGACCACCTACCACCAAAGTGAGAAGGGAGAAGCTCCGTGCTGGAGATGACGGATGGTGCCTGAAGACTAGGGCACACGATGGGGGCGGGGCAGGACCAGGAAGAGGCTGGCTCAATTCTGCTCCCTAAGTGTCGGGTTGATGGTGGACCAGGCACCCCCAGCTCTGGACTACAGACTCCTCTTCTGCACGATGTGTGAATGCTGAGTTCTCACCTTCTCCCTCCGGAGTCCCTTCCAGCTCCCCCACCCACTGCGTGCCCAAGACATCAACCTCCCCTAGAGCATTCGGGAACTCTGCAGTCCCACCAGAACCGGCACTAAATCTGTATGGGACCCACCCCTGTTGCTCTCCTCCTGCCCCCTCACCTGAAAGAAGGTCCCGGCCCAGGACAGCAGGTGCCTGGAATTGTCCCCACTGCCTGCTCTCCCCATGCCCACCCCCACGCATGCGCCCAGCTCCAATGCTTTTAATCCCTGTCGCCTGCTTTTGTTAAGCCTGTGGCTTACTTTCTTCTAGAGCTTTCATTCATTCAGCCAGTCACTCAAAAAATATTTCTTGAGCCCCCATGATGTGCCAAACCCTGCATCAGGCATTAGAATACAAGACAGATAAGGTTCCTGACCCCGTGAAGGTGACATTCTAGTTGAGAGGGGGTGAAACACAATATTGTAACAGAATAACAGTAACAATAATGTTAATAATAATAATTGCTAACATTTCCATAGAGCTTGCTCTGTGCCAGGCAGTGCTCTAAGCACTTTACCAATATTATCTCATTTAATCATCACTACAACTTTATAAAATGGGTACTGTTAGCCCTGTCTTACAGATGAGAAACATTGGGCACAGAAAGGTTAAGAAACTTACCCAAGGACACACAGCAAATAAGTGGGGCCCTGGCAGACAGCCCAGAGAGATACGAAGGAAATTAAAAGACTGATGTGCTAGGAAGTGGCTGGGGCTGGGGTCTCCTTTAGATTGATCAGGAAGGCCTCTCTGAGGAGGTGGCGTTTGAGCAGAGAGCCACAGGGTGTGAAGGAACTGACAGTGCTATGATCTGGGAGAAAGGTGTTCTAGGCAGAGGGAACCGCAGGGCAGGGGCTCCAAGGAAATGCAAGCGTGAGGCACTCAAGGAACAGGAGGAAGCCCCAGCCAGCTTCCTAAACCCCACCCTTCCCCACTCCTCATCCCGTCCCAGCCCCACCCCCTGCTGACCGGCTTAGGAGACCAACATCCTGTTCAGCTTTCCTCCCAGGGGGCCGCCCCCAGCAGCTGGGCAGTCGGGGCTGTGGTTTGCATTCCCCGTCACCAACATGCTTCTGGGCTTGGCCAAGGGCTTAATTCGCCCCCGAGAGGCGACCTCAGAGACACCACAGCCATCTGCAGAAGACAGCCTCGGTCCCCACGGTGGGGCCGTCCCCTGCTGCACCTTCACGCGGAGAGGATGCTGACCCAGCTCTCCCCTGGGGAGCCAACTTCGCCACCAGATGCTCAAGGCTGAACTGGGGGCTGCGCCAGGTGCTTCCCAGCTCTTGAAAGGAAAGGAGGGAGGGAAGGAAACGAGGGGAAAATCTCATAAAGTGGGCCGGCAGTCTCATCCTGGAGAGGCATGAAGCTCCTTGGATGTCTGGGTGGCGGCAAAGGGTGAGCCAAGAGCTGGGACATCTGGACATCAGGCCTGATCCCTGAGCCTCAGCATCCTACCCGTCACGAGAGCCCGGCCTCTGTCATCCCAGGCCTGATCCTCTGGGAATGTGACTTGTGTTTGCTCCCGGGCTCAACAGCCAGGTGCCAGCTGAAGGCTTCCTCCCCAGGAGCTTCCTCTACTCCCCGGATCCCTCCCCCACTCCCCGTTTGCATGCTGGAGACTTTCCTCCGAAATCTGGCTGTTTATGAGTCTGCAGGAGGAACAAGGCCATCATACACACTAATAAAAAATCGCGTTTGTGGAACACCCGTGTAAAGCGTTTGGCTTCCATTATCTCGCTTAATCCTCCCAAGAACAGGATGAGGAAAATGTTCTCCTTTGACCCCTCCCTGACTCAGCGAGCATCTAGGCAGCACCCACAGCGGGCCGGGCCTGTGTCAGGCAGTGAACGCGTCCGGACTGTCCTCAAGAACTCACAGGCCAGTGGGGGAACAGAATTGCAACTCAATTCGACAAGTCGGGTGGAAGGCAGTGCCCTGTGGGCTCCAGTGTGCTCCTGGCCAGCTCCAGTGTGACCCTGAGCCAGCAACTATGTGTCTCTGAGCTTCAGTTTGACTGTTATTGAGAGGATAACACAGCCCCATTCTTGAGGTTGTTGCGCAGATTCCATAAGATAACACAACAAATGTCATCATGGCTGCAAAGAGGGAAGAGAAACAGTTCTCTTTTTTCCTCTCTCAATGTATGGACTTAATGCAGGGAACAGAGACCCAGCAAAGAAAGCCATCAGTGTTGTCCCCTGCCCACCCTAGACCCTGTATGGAGGAGAGGGAGGGCATGGCCCATGTGACAGCAGAGGAAAGAGGGGCTCGTGTCAGGAGCCGGCAGGTTCCCTAGAGGATTGTGGGGCCTCACCTGGTCCTGGGAGGTGCAGCCTCCTGGGGGACTCTGTGGGGGGGCTGCTGTGGCCCGAGGCTGCCCCAGGGGAGGCCCTTGGGTGTTTCCTTCCAGGCTGCATATGGGATGGTGCTGGCTTCCATGGGCTGACCTGGCGTTCACTCAGGGGCTGAGTCAGACCTGCCCCCAACAAGCCTCTCAAAGTGGCAGCTAAGAGCCCATCGCCCCCTTAGAGTTCAAGGTGGAGTCACGGTCCACAGCCAAGCTGCACTTCATTTTTGCTAATCTGCATAAGGCCCGTCCTCCTCCCCCTCTTCCTCTCTTCCTTCTTCCTTTTCTGTCTTTCTTCCCCGTTTATCCTCACTCCCAGCTCCCTTCCCCCAGCAATCATTTTAATGATTGTTTTGAATGTGTTCTTGCAAAATGTATAGTTATTTGTGTGCGTGCATTTTCCCATCTATATAGATGTCACTGTGCAAATATCTCATTCTGCTCTCTGGCTCCCCAGGCCTCTGCTTTTTGGATCCACCCAGGCTGCTCTGTGTGCGTCTGACCCATGCCTCCCAGGACTGCATCACGCTCCACCCCTCCCACTTCCCCTTCCGAAAACACAGAGTCTGAGACAAGGACCTGGGGTGCTGCCCGGAAACAGGAGGGAGGATGTCAGGGAAGGAGGAGAGCCAGCACCAGGCGGTCGCCCAGGTCATTGCTGCAGGTCACTGGAGCTCAGTTCTGCTAAGACCCCTGGAAGGTACAGAGCCCCTTCCAGGTCTGTCTGCTTGAACAACGGGGATGGGAGGCTGGAGCGTTTCTCCACCAGCTCTGGACCCCAGTGGCTGAGAGTTCCCCAGGGGACATAAAATGCCCCCTTCTGGTATATGGACGAAGCCCACCCACATCAGACAGGGCCATGGAAAGACACACAGTACATGCCAGAGGTGGGGACTCTTGTGGGATGGCAATTGGAGGGGGGCCAAGGGATGCGGCCTGAAGCACCAGAGGCATCTGCCACAGCGTGTGCCCACCACATCTACCTGTGCACTCCCACCATAAACAACACCGAGACGAACATCCTCGCATGTGTCTCTTTACGGGCCTGTGTGGGGTTTACCCGGCCTCTGTGCCCAGGAGTGGAAGTCCCAGGTCATGGAGTATGTGTCCAGTTAACCTGACAAAGTCAGGCCAGACGGGTTCCCCACATCGTCACCAACACTTTGTATTACTCAGCTTTCCAATGTGTGCCAGTCTGACGGGTGGCAAACAGTAGCTCTATCATCGGGCTATAGGAGCCTTTTGTACACTGAACTCTATCAGCTAATTTAGGAACAGTCTAGGGATCGAAGGGAAGAAATCTTGTTAGAAAATGAGAGATGCAGGCGGGGAGCCCAGGCCCCGCAAAGAGAGGCTTTCCAGAGCACCCTGATCTGTAGAGAAGCGCAGGGACCCAACGAGGCTGCATCACCATCTTGTCCCCCATCCGCGCCTTGTTTGGTGGCCGAGGTTAGGATGCCTGTAACTGAGCCTGTACCATCTCCCTCTCCCAAGGGGCCGGCACACAGTAGGCATTCAGGGTTTGCATGTGATGAGGCCACAGTCTCATGATCTTAGAAAAAACCAAAAGCTCCAGAGAAGGAAAAGAAGGGAATCACTTTCCTAATCTGAAAACAGACTCTCAGGGAGTGGGGCCAGGGAGCCGCTGCTCAGGGAGAGGAGGGGAGACTGTCCTTTGATTTCCTTTGATCAGGAAATGACAGCTTTGCAGGTTGACATCGTGTGGCACAGGCAAGCACACACGAGCGGGCAGGCCCCGAGCAAACCACGCCTGTTCTCCGAGCAGCAGCGTGCTCCAGCCGGCTCCTACTGGTTCCCCAGAGCCGAATGCCAAACTGCCAGGAATTGGGCAAGCTGAGTGTTCAACAAGCCACCCTTAAATTGTCCTTTAGAGGAACTTACAATGAAATAAATCATACGAAAAACAAAGGTAACGCATACTCACAGCTCGCTGCTTCCTGATCATTATACTACATTTTACTATTATGTATGCTCTTGAGGTTATTTACATCCATGGAAGCTGTGTGGTGGAAATACCCACAATGCTGTGCTGCTGCCCATCCCTCTCCTGCTGTGCACTGGGTGTCCCTTTCTGTCTGGAAGGATGGAGAGGCAAAGACCCCTTGCTTCTTTGGGGCGAGGGCAGAAAATGACATGCCTTGTTCGGGTCTCACACCAACCAAGAGGGAGAAGCAATCCCCACTGGATCCCAAACCCCCCCTGCATCCCCCCCCCTGCCCAGCCCAGCCTCCAGGCTAAGCAAGGCCAGCCCCGATCCCTGCTGAATTTCCACATCTCCTCCTAACCACTTTAACTGCCCCACGTCTCCCCAGCCGCACTCTGCAGCCCGAGAATGAGGCGGCATTTCTCGTCCTGGAATGACTCCCGATAATTGGGGCTCCTACTTGCTATTTCTCTGCCTTCCATTTTGCCCGAAAAATGCCTGGCGGTAATTGCCCATCCTCTGGCATGGAGAGGGAGCCGGCCCTTCTGCCGCTCAGACTCCCAATTGGGCTATTACGGCCCCGGCCCACTTTCTCGTAAATGGCCCTGCAACGATTTGTCGACATTTTGAAGAGGAACTCATCTTTCTCGCTTCTCAGACAGAAAGAAGAGAAGATGGCAAAGCTCACTTTATCCTTCCAGGGTGGGAGGCAGGGCGAGGGCTTCTCCCTCATGCCCCCATTCTTTTTTTTTCTCAATGAAAAGTCAAGATTTTCTGTTGTTCCCATTTCATAGATGGGGAAACCGAGGCACACCTTAATTCCACGATGAGAGTGGGATCCGAGGTGGAACCATTTTCGGATATTAGCAGGCACCCAGACTCTCTTACTTGAAGCCACGTTATATAAAACCCGCATTATATAAAACCAACTAACAGCACAACATAGAGCTGGTCTTGCTGTGAAAAAATCTGAGAGGACTTTTCACGTTTTCCTTTTGCAATTTAGTTATAAGGAACTCGCTGAATTGATGGTCGGCTGGATCACCCGGCCATCCCCAGGCAGGCTTGGAATTTCTTGCAGACAACTAAAACTAAAGGGGATATTGTTATGTGATAAAAACTATTTCCGGAAGAGAAAGACAAACCTTAGGAAGATGCTGACCTCCTGTAGGGAGCAAGGGAGCCCCAAGCAAATGTGTTTCCAGCAATGTGCTACACTTGGGTTGGTCCACAGGTGTGCATTATATTATTGGGAAGGGAAGAAGCAAGGAGGGAGAGAGGAGGATGGTCCGGCATGGAAAGAGAAAGAAAACCTGTCCCACAAGTTGTTCTCATAGACAACGAAATGTTTATGAATGTCCAGTTGGACAGTTAGCACAGCCGACCTAAAAGATGTTGTGTAGACTTTAAATTCTGCATCTATTCATTTTGAGTTGGGGGTTTTCTGTTCATGTTTTGCAGCCCACCGTTTTCCTCCAGGTCTCACACATTTTCAGGATGCTGAAAAGCCCCAGTGAGGGCCCCAGGCTCTCCCTCCCCTGGTGCTGGGTGCTCAGCTGGGGTGCACCCAAGAGTTCTCAGGGATTTTGACAGAGGCTGAAGGCCTTGTGTCCTCTCACTGCCAAGTTTCTCTCCGCGCCTCTGGTTCCCTTCAGAAATGCTGACCGACCCCACACGGGGCCTCCGATGTCTCTATTCCCCTGTCACGCGCACACAGACACACGCGCACGCAGACACACGCACACACACTCTTCCCTTCCCCACACGCGTGCTGGCATCCACGCCTTTCCTTGCCATCCAAGCCACCGCAGGAACCGAAGGGGGTGCCGTCGGAAGCCAAGGGTCTCCCCAGGCCTGGGTGGGGGGGGTCTAATCCTGGAGATGCCCCCCTTCTTCTCCTCGCCGCCCCCCCGCACCCTTCCCCCTCCTCGAGTCTCCGCAGCCTCGCCGGACGGTGAAAGAACTACTTGGCGAGGATGTTAGGTCTTTGTTGGGGCGGACGAGGACGCCGCATAAAGGGTCTGAGAAGTGAAACGGTGGGTGTGGGGTGGGGAGGGGGCAGGAGAGGGCAGGAGGGGAAGGGGACGGATTCTCCGTAGCTAAAAGGGAATTAAAGTGCTTTTACTGGAGTGAAGAAATCAGCTGAAGAATGGCCCGGAAACAAAAGCAGAAAGACTGTGGACAAGCTCTGCTCAATAGGAGCCGATCCCCTTAAGTTTGTAAGCCCCCCTCCCCCGCCCTTTAAGCCTTCCTTCCTTACTTCTGCCGAGAACAAACGCCACGGAGGAAAACACGACGGGGGGAGGGGAGGGGCAGGGCCAAACCAGGGGAGAAAAACCCTAAAATAAAAGGTAATCCCTCCGGGACTTCGCCCTCTTGGTGCCTACCAGGGATCTGATTAAAGGTCCCCGATGAAGCCATTCCGCTATTCACATGCAAGGAGCGGGATTTACAAGAAAAGAGAGAAGGAAGAATAGGCGGAGAGGAGAAAAGAGGAATTATTTGTGTCCCTTAATGCCTGTTAAGTACTCCTCTTTGCCGCACACCAGACAAGACAAGGCTCAGAACTCGCGGAGAAATCTTGTGCAACCCACCCCCTGCCCCTGCGGCCACCCCCCACCCAGCCCGAGGCCAAGCTTCCCTCCACATGCGCACGCGCGCGCGCGCGCGCGCGCACACACACACACACACACACACACACACACACACGCACCGCACACACAGCCTCGGGCAGAGCTGCCCGGCCAAGCCAGGCGCACGGAGAACAGCAATTAACCTCCCGTCCCTCGCTGACAGTGATCTAATCAAACCGGCCCTCTCTTGATTCTCCTCTGTGTCCAGAGCCCGGTGGCCCAGGCAGCGGACGGTTTGGGAGAGGGTGGGAAAGCCAGAACCAGTGGTGGAAGGACAAGAGTCCTAAGGGACAGTTGGGGCTTCCAAATGAGGCTCAAGAAGCTGGTTGAGGTTTCTGTGCATCCCTCCTCCTCAAAACCTCTGGCAGCCAACTAGTTGCTCAAAGACCCTGCCTCAGGACCTTTGCACATGCTGGGACCTCTGCCTGGGATGCTGTTCCCCACTCTCTTGGCAGAGTTAACTCGCAGCTCAGATAAGGGAAGCCATCCTTAACTGACCCTCTCACTCCCCCAGACCACCTCACCCTTCCTTGTTCTTAGCTCTCAAAAGACCTTGTAACCCAGTAACTACATATTTATTTCTTGGCACATTTGTTCAAAGGCTGTCTCCCCTACTAGAACATCAGTAATGTGAAGGCAGGACAGGTGCTGCTTCTGCCCACGACGGGGTTCCCAGGCCTGGTTGAGGTCTTGGCGCTGAGAAGCTGCTCTGTAAATTCTTGCTGAATGAATGGGTGAATGCATGAATGAACAGAAGACTGGGTCGGCACAGGGCTGACTCCTCCGCTAGGCACAGCAGACACAGTACTCAGGGCCCACAATACCTCCAGGGGCCCAAGAAAATGTTTTAATGTTGATTTCTTTTAAAACCCAAAGGGAAGATGAATATAATAATCATGTGCATGTAATAAAGAATCCAGCCTGCATTGTATTTGTCTTTTAACCGACACAATCAGAAAATATAATTTTTCTTTTTTTTTTTTTATGGAAGAAAGAGCCCATGGAAGTCCCAGTGGGGCTCTGGGGCAGAGAGACCCACTGATGGGGCCCCAGGGCCTCTTGCCACCGCAGCGGGAGTGGTGAGTCAGGATCACGTGGGTTTCTTCCATTCGTTTATTCATTCATTCAACAAACATTGAGTGAGTGTCTGCTGTGTGCTAGGCACAGTCTCAGGCACTGGAGACACAGCAGTGAGCAGAAAGGATGCAAATCCGGGCACTGCTGGAGCTCTCAGTCTAGTGAGCAGGCAGATGAGCACACCAGGAAAGATACGCCGACAAGCTGGGCTAAGGGAAGCTTCTGTGTCCTTCGAAAGCCTCTAAGAGGGAGACGTGGTAGAATCCAAGATGTGATGTTGAGACTGAGACCCCAAGGAGGTCCCAGGCTTTGCCAAGTGAGGGGAGAGAGAAAGTTGTGGAGAACGGAGGAAACCGCATGGACAAAGGGTGGAAGGCATGTGGCACAGAGATGGGCCTGGAGCTGCCTGAGTGACAGGCTGCAGGAGGGACGTGGGGAGGGGCCCCGGGCACAGAGCCGGCCACAGTGAGGTCAGCCCGGCAACCTTCAGCGCGGGAAGGGCCCTCCCTCGCTCGGCCAGCTAAGGCACTCAGGGAAGGCTCATTCCCTTTGACATTCTCTCCCGGTCCAGGAAGGGCAAGCATATGATCACGTCTTTGAAAAACCTTGGCATCTTTGAAAGAAATGTTCCAAATCAATAGCGTTGGCTCTGGCAGTTCCTAGAATGTGCACATGTGTTGTTGTTGCTGTACTGTTGACCATTCTTAGCATCAAACTGGGTTTGGGGTCTATGTTATTCACTCTATCTTTTTGAGTGAAAACAATATGGTTCCTATTCATTTTTTCCGGGGAACGTGGCATTGTTTCTTTAGGACCAAGTCAAGACAGAGCCGCTAAAACTTAGGATTCCATTTTAAACCCACTCAATTTACAAGAAGGACAAGTTTATATGGTAATAAAATAGATGAGAGGCGAGAGGACTCCGAGAGGGGGCAGGTGGAAGAGGCATTTCACAATTTAGCAAGATACTGGTACTCGCACTGGTTTTTAAAGTATTGTGTTTCTTCTCACAAAACTAATACACACTCATTTATAGAAAATGGGAAAATCCAGAGAAAAAGGAACTTTCTAGATAGCTTTCTAAGTCACACTGCGCAGAGAAGCCAGCTTTTAGCCTTTTCGTGTATTTCCTTCCAGTCTTTTTTCCATGCAGACATGTGCATGTTTGAGTTAGCTCTATAGACAGTCTTGTACCCGGCTTTCCTCATTTTGCGCAAAAAATCTTTATGTAAAACTTATTTTATTTCAAAATTCTTTTAAACAATATTTTTTAATTTGTGGCAATATTTTTTTTACTGATTCTAAGTACAGAAAAGCACAGAAAGATTACCTGTAACCCTGTTCACTAGAATGACTCTTTAGTGACATTTCAGTGTATCGTGTGCCTGTCTTTTGCCCGTGTGTATGTAGACATCGTTACGAATCCATGTTCCTATGTAGACTTCTGTGTCTTTTAATGTGTCAGTGGCTGTGTAGTCTTCCATCCCAACCAGTCCTCTGTTGAAAATGATTTAGATCATTTCGGGTATTTTAATATCATGAGTAACAAAATGAAAATCTTTCTGTGTATGGTATTGTCTGCGTCTCAGATTCTTTCCTTGGCGTAGATTTGTAAACAGTAACAAAGCAATCCATCCCGAAACAAATCCCCCCGGTAGCTAAGTGCATTGTGCTGGGAGAGTCGTTGTATGTGTCAGTGTGGGCTGGGTGGTGCTACAGTAACAAACAGCCCCAGCAGGTTGCTTCTCCCTCAGTCTCGTTGCATCGTGGGTCAGTAAGGAGGCTCTGATCCCTGTGGTAACGAGAGGTCCCAGCTTGGAGGCTCCATCCAGACCCAGCCTTCCATGATTGCAAAAGTAAATACTCATAAAGATGCAGCCTAAATGTGATTTTGTTTTTATCAGAAATGAGGAGGAGAGTGGTGAGTGTGACATTGGCCAAAGCAACTCCTGTGGCCACGCCCTCCCTTAAGTGGCCAAAGCAGCACATTCCTGCCACGTGCCTGGAAGGCAGAGAACCACACATTTGGCACCATCCCTGATGGCCACCACTGACTCCCAAACCTATGACGGTGCACAGACAGAAAGCTCTCTGAGATGAAATGATGCCCGTGAGAGCTGTCTCCAACTCACTGGGGTTCCAGATCGTGTTCCCGGGCAGCCTCCCCATCAACTGCCGTCAGCCTGTTTTGGCGCCCTACTGGGAATGGATCCTTATTTCTCAATTCAAAACACATTCTGGAGATATCCAAATACCAGCAGAGTTGGCCTGTGTGTCCTTCCATCGGGCCTCTTCATCTTCAAACATCTTTATTTCTTGTACTTTCTATATTTTAGTTATTAAAGCCATGTTTTCTTTAACTGCTCTTCTTTCTTTTTTATTATATCTTTTCATTTCCGTTTATCTATTAGAAATAGTAAATCTCATTTACTTGTATTTTCTATGCTTTTACTCATTTGTCACTGTATTTATTGTATGACACACACAGTTAAGCGCACTCATTCTAAGCGTCAAGCTCAATGAATTCTGATCAGCGTACATACTCATGTAATGACCACCCAGATCAAGATATAGAAACTTCCAGCTCCCACAAGACTCCTGTGCCTTTTTCCCATCAAGATCCCCATGCCCAGAAGTACCGCAGTTGATACGGCCACTGTTCTGACTTCTATGTCACCATTGAGTTGCTTGGGCTATTCCTGAACTTCACATAAGTGGACGTATACACTACATACTCATCTGAGTCTTGCTTTTTCCACTCAAAATAAAGTCTGTGAGATTCTTTCATTGGCTGTTTATGCGGTTACTCTCTTCAAACCTTAACTCTTCTTCTCCCTCAATCCAACATCCCATGGGTTTACCTCTGACACCTTCTCCCCACCTCCACAGTACCTCCTAGGTCGAGCCGCCATCATTGCTTGCCTGGACTGGGGCAGTAGCCCCTCACTGGTCTCCCCACCTCCACTCTACCCGCCCACCCCATTCTCTTCTCCACAAAGCAGCCAGATCAATCTTTTAAACATAAATCCAGTCAAGTTATCTCCTGGCCTCAAGAATTTTATCAGCTCCCCTTTGCCACCACATCCTGGCCCCGAGGCCCTGTGGCTCTAGCCTCTGCCTCCATTTCAAAACTCAGCCACCCACCTGTCTCTCAGCTGCATTCACGCCAGCTTTTCTGTGCCTTCTCTCTAGAAGGCTAGTCACCTAGTTAACTCCTCTTACTAACTGCAGCTCAAACATTTCCTGGTGAAGCCTTCTAGAACACACATACACAGACACACACTCACCCCTCACCGTGATATCGTGTCCCCTTGTTATAATCTCTCGTAACTCTCTGTAATTTTCCCTCCTACATTTTATCACAGTCATAATTATATACATATGTGAATATTTTATTAAACCTGCCTCCCCCACTAGATCATAAACTCCTGAAGGCGGAGCCCGGCTTTTTTGCTCCCTGCCACTTCCCCGGGACGTCCTGTAGGCCTGATGGACTCAAAAAGCATTTGTGCAAAGCATGAATTAACAAATGCTTCGTTTTCTCCCAAGCTTGAAGCTTGACTTCTTTCGGATTGTATGAACTCGGCTAAGCTTCTCACCGAGAGTGTCATGCTGCCATTCTGGTCTCTACATCTGAACTTTATCAAAGCTCTCATTTTTTTCAAAGCCCTTATTTTTTAATTTCCAACTGATTCGAGGCCCAGTACAGGAAGGCAGGGAGGTGCCCTGGTAAGATTCCACACCTGATATACTAGCATGAGGCTACCTGATGGCTACTAGCATGAGGTCCCCACGCAGGTGACATGTGACACTCCCTCACCTTGAAGCAAGTCATAAGACTTCTCTGTGGATCTCATTTTCTTCACCTGAGAAATGGGGTCACAAATCTTTCCCTTGCTTACTTGGAATAAATCAATGAGCTGGAGATCACCAGGTAGGGAGGAAGAGCGGTGAGAGAGGCCATGAGCATTAGGAGACTGGCAGATCTGAGTTCAAGTCTCAGGCCCATCCCTGAGCGGCTGTGTGATCTTGGGCATGTGATTTCACCTCTCTGAGCCTCAGTCTCCTTTTTGGTGAAAGAGGCCTGGTAAGAGTGCCTGAGAATTCGCAGTGATAAATGGAAACCACCAAATATATATAGCAAGCCTTGATAAACAGCAACAAGTAAGACTGTGAACCTTAGAATATAATAAGGGGGGAAAAAATAGTCCCAGGGTGGTCCATTTGAGCTTGGACATCTGTGATAAGAATATTAGGAGCTGTGTTTTCTCCAGCACTACCACTATCTAGGTACAGTGCGCTGTGTGTGTTTGTATATGATGCACTTTGTCTATATTCTTCTAGAGACATGTTTGAGTTAAGTCAATTAATATTTAATGAGAACTGACCGTCACTGCTTGCCTGGACTGGGCCAGTAGCCTCTTCACTGGTGTCCCCACCGCCAGGCACTGTCTTAGGTTCTGGAAAGAACACAACAGTGAGCAAGACAGACGAGCGTCCCTGCCCTTGTGGCGTGCACAGTCTAGAAATCTCCATATTTAGGAAGAAATTGAGCTTAGCCGTTTCCTGTATTGACTTTAAGTTGCCGCGCGAACCCCTAGCCCAATCAAAAGATGCACAGAAATTCTGTACAGCACACCGTACACTGGCTTTTCGAAAAGAAATTTTAGGAAGAGTGGGATGGAGATGGAGATTTAAGGCTCAAAACCCTTCAACTCTGCCGCCCCTTCAGGTCTTAGCAGAGGAAAGAAAATGAAACGGGAGTTTGGAAGAGAAAACTGGGTGCGCCAGACGGAGGAAGGTGCCTTCCCCACAAACCGAGGAGACACACACACACATGCGCGCACACACATGCACACCTCAATTATACCTCAGGACGCAGAGCTAATGGAAGCTAGATTGATTCAAAGATAACAATTAGGGAACAATTTTAATCCCCGCCGTGACTAAGACACACAGTTTATTTTTAATTTGTATCCATAATAAAAAATAATAATTAAAAGGGCTGGCAAATTGCAGCTTTTGTCGAGAAATTAGATTTACGCTGCCCACCTTCACCCCAACACGAACAAGATCTCCTCTCCTTCCTCCCGTCTCCTCTGCCCTCACATCCCCATCGCGGCTTGCTCCCACGCTGAAGCCACAGACCCCATTTTAAATATAGAGATCCATTAATTAAAGGAGATAGGAAGTGGACTTTTTTTAGCATCTACTATGTGCCAGGCATGATGCTAAATACATTCACATAGATTATTTCATTTAACCCTTGCAACGATCCTTTGAAAAGGGGACCCCAGTTTCTTCTCATTTTGCAGAGTAAAATTTGCGGAAACACACAACACAGCTACTTGCCGCAGGTCACACAGTTCGAATAGAACAGAGCCGGGTCTGATACAAAGTCTGCTTGGCCAGATTCATTCCTCACATTGCCTTTCCTGGGGGTGGGTATTAAGCTTTTGTCCTCCTTGACAAAGGTGCAGCCTCACCCACAACAGAATCTGCCCCAATTTCCTTCCGACTTCCATTTCAACTCCAAGTCTGGAATTTAAACTAAAGAGCTGGAAGGAAGCCTTCTTGCTTCATGTTCTGAGTCTCTGGCTGATTCCCTGATATGGCGAGTCAATTGATTATCAAGAAATAATTTGGGAGGGTGGAAGCAAGGAAGAAGAGGCAGAGGAGGAAGAGAAGGGAGAGGAGGGGGAGGAGGGGGAGGAGGAGGAAGAGGAAAGGAGAGAGAGAGGAGGAAGAGAAGGAGAGAGGATGAAGGAACGAGGAAGAGGAGGAAGGAAAGTGTCTCTGTCCAGGCTGCTTGGTCCCCAGCATCTCTTCTTTCGCCACCGTCCTGGCCCTGCATATCTTTGTGTGCCTAACTCTGAGGCACCCTCCTCCATGAAGCCCTCCATAATCTTACCTCCTAGCTGAAAATGGCTCTCTTTTCTGATTTCCCAGAGCCTTTGGTATCTTACCTATGGTACTTGACACCTAGTGCCGTGGTTATTTGTGCACCTGTCTAACCCCTGCCCCCCTAGCCTGGGAGCTCCCCCAAAGCTAGAGACTTGTCTTCACAACCTCCCAGGGGGCCCCGCACTGTGCCTTATGCTTTCTCTTGGGGGTCCTTTTCTTCCTGCCTGCCACCTTTAGCCCATCTATCCCTTGATCAAACTCTGTTTTCTTGAAGTGGGTGGGGGAAGGAAGAGAACTAATTAATAATAGTGGTGGAGAAACGATGTTGATACTTGTAATAATAATAGTTTCCATTGTTGAGTGCTCATAGCCAAGCTGTGAGAAGCCACGTGACTTCATGGTCTAAGTGTGGGCTCTGCGTTCAGACCACCTGGGTTCACATCCCAGCTCTGCCACCTACCAGCCTTGTGACCTTAACCTTTCTCTGCCTCAGCTTCTCGTCTGTTACAGGGTTGTTGAGAGTGGTGAGGGATAGAATGAGTTTATAGCATTTAGGACAGAGCGCGGCTCACGGTGAGAGCTCAATAAACGCAAGTTGCTGTTATCATTGTTAGTAACAATAGCTATGAACTTAGTTTCCAGACCAACAACAGTGGTTGTCCCTACTGAGGGCTTACTGTGCCAAGTACTGTGCTAAGCTCTTCTATGGGCAAGATTTCTTTAATCTGCAAGACAATCTGCTTATTATTCCAGTTCACAAATTTTCTTAGTTTCTGGGTGGCAGAATGAGAATAAGATCCCAGACGATGTAAAAGGATTAGGGTTCTTGTCCTGAGAGACAAGAAGGAGGAAGGCCCCCTGAGGAGGCAGAGGATTGGACCAGATGACGCCAGGGGATCCCGAGTAACCCTGGGTGGGGGTGGCGCCTGTGTGCCTGCTGGATCTCTGTCCTTGGTGCTGAAGAGCCCCAAACCCCTCCCGGACCCTCAGAGCCAGAAGATGGGGCCAGGGGCTCGCAGCATCTCTTAGAAGCCAGGAACTTCATCCAGGAGTCCTTCCAACTAATTGATTCAGACCCATATACCGGTTTCAGGAGCTTTCCAGGATTCCTCAAGTCTGATCATAGATCCAAACCCTACCCAGCCTCCCCCAACCACGGAAGGGTCTACTCTGAATCCAATCCCCCTTAACAATGTTCACCAGGCAACTGGGAACCTCGCAAGCCCCTTATACAGACAGGGTATCAAAGGTTGTACGTTATCCTGGGAACTCAGCATGGCAGTGGCACCAGATCCCTGCTGGACAAGGCAAAAATCTCCCTGTTCAAACCAGGGTGAAGAAATCTCCAGACACAAATGAAGGAGACATCTGCCTCCTTGGTCTGATTTTAAGGGCAGTAGGATTTCAGGATTTCAGGGCCTAAAAATACTTCCCTTCAAGCTCAATCAAGACTAACATTCCTTTACCAGGAAATCAAGGTCAAGTTTAGAAGGCAAAAGATCAGGCCGGTCTTGTGTTTTCTCTAAGGTGTGAATGACTGATAGCAATTCATTTCTGGGCAGGATGGGGCAGTCGGAAGTGCAGGTGTTTGGGAGTTTGAGACACTGGGGTAGAACCACTTACCACCTTGGGCAGGTGACTTGACTTCTGCACAGAAAGGGCCTGGCCTCTGCTTGGGACATGATGGGTGACGAGCAAAGGCAGTCCCTTTCTCCAGGCCACTTCCTCCCCGCTTAACCCTCAGTCTGCTTCCTTTCTTTCCTTATGCCCCCTGCCTTACATACGCTCTTCTTACTCAGCCAATCGCCTGAAAACTAATGGCCTTTCCCTCCCTCCTATTCACCATCTTTGAGAAGGAGTCATTTCATTGATAACCATCCCGGTAGGTAGATTCATTTAAGCCATTAAATCGCCATTTTTGTAGGTCAAAACCAGTCAAATACGGGCAGTTTCATATGACAACAGTAAAATAAATGCCCTAAGACTTCCCACTCAGCCTGCCCAAAACCGAGAAGCAGATTCGTATTTTTGGAAAGTCCACCTTAGCCAGTTATCGGATGAGGGCGGGGAAGGGGAAAGATTGACTCCCCATATTAAATGTCACAATAAAATTTGCAGACAACAGAGCCAAACGCCCCCACCCACAGATGTCTATATTCTCCAAGACAGAGTCCGACTCGTAAGCCATTTTTGAAGGAGAAAAAAAATGTTCTTCTCACGCTTAGCAACAAATTGGCTTCAGTAATCTGCGTCATCGTCTCTTGTCTCCTCAGCTAATCACGTTGGTAAATGGTTGGGTTTTTTTTTTCCCTGTGGCCGCTGCTTAGGGGGAGGGGAGACGATGGAAGCGGGGGCGGGGGGGGGGGAGAAAAATGTTTCGTGATAGATGACTGATTCAAGGATGCCTTTGATATTCTTGGTTAACTTCCTCACAGACACAGAGGGGATTGGATTGGTCGGACTGCTCCCCCTGTGTAGCACAAACAAGAAACATTAATTAAAAATAATTGCCACCCCCTCCCCAGAATTAAGAGTGTGATGTTCAGATTCGTTTTAAGAAAGGTAATTTGAAGCCAATAAATTACAATTATAAAAACTTCATTACAGTCAAGAGCAATCTATCCACCATTGTCCTAATTACACATTGTAGGAATAATGAATGCTAATGATTTAATGTACAATAATTACCACAATTGAAAAATAAAATATAATAATCGCTGTCGTTATTGTTATCAATAATACAGATATTTTGGCATGGCTGATCTCCACTTGAGGCTAAGATAAAATTTCAGGGTTTTTTTTTTTTTTTATCTCCAATTTGAAACCCCCCCTCCCCCCCCCCCCACCCCCCGCCCAGCCCCCCAGCTCCATCTTCATTAAGACAAGAAATCCACACACAGGATGGAAAAGTTTTGCTTCTCCCAGGAGGTCAGAGTTGAAGGGTGAAGTCCAAGTCTGCTATCCCTGGCCAACAGATCGCTGTTGGTTTCTTCCTGAATATCTTTTGGGGTAGAAAGGAAAGGGAAAGTAATTATTCTGATGTAGAGACGAGACTGTGTCTTCGCTGAAGTCACGCGGCAATTCTTTCACAAAACCAACCGTGACTTCCTATTGCAAAGAGAACACATCCAAATTTTTCAGCCTGACATTCACAGGGTTGGGTTGTGGCAAAAAGTGTGGGCTCTGGAGTCAGACTGCCTGGGTTCGAGTCCCGGCTCCACTGCCTACTAGCTGTGGGGACTTTTATCCAAATCTTTTAGCATTTCTACGCCTTGATTTCCTCCTTGTACAGCGGGGCTTAAAATAGTGCTACCTTGGGGTTTCATGCCTCTAAGTGTGTCAATACATACAAAGTGTGTAGAACAGTGCCTGGTACCTGGTAACTGCTCCAAAATGATAAACTAAGACATTCCTGAGTGCCTTCAGTCTCCATTTCAAGTCTTTTTCTCCTCCCACCCTCCGTCACGCACACCCCCATCAAGCCTCAACGGTCAACTCACCATTGTCTAACGATGTCTGTACGGTCCTCTCTGCACATCTTTGCTCACAAGGAGCGCTGGTCACCTCCCAGCCAAGCTTGATTACACATCCTTTAGAATGCCTTCCCCATGGCTCCCAGATAATACTGACATTCCTTCTGTGGCATTTCCACCTCTGTCACACTATTCATATCTCTGCGAATCCGATCTTTTGTCCTTTCCATTCTGTGTTACAATTCTTTATTTCTATGTTTTACAATTGCATATTCCCAAGTGAACTGTAAATGTTTTGAAAGCAAGAATTATATTTTTGTCCCATCTTTGTATTTCTCCCATCTCCATCCCGTATACCTAATGCAACACTGTGTGTCTAGAATGATGCTGTGTACGTGTTTGCTGAATTTCAGGAATGCAATAGAAAGTCTTCTTTGCAATGTTTATTGTTTTATTTCTGAGTCTACAAGTAATGCATCCTTCCTATAGAACAACTGGAAAATAAAGAAAGGTATAAGGAAGAAAATTAATATGAACTGTATTCCCATAACCCAGAGATGACCAGTACAAATATGTTTGTGTATTTCTGTCTTATCTTGTATATAGAATTTTAGACAGAACTCTCCTACCATACATAGATTTCGGAAATAGCAAATAATCTTAGCTAGTATTTATCCTGTGTTTGTCATGTGCCAGATGTTAAGAGTTTTATTTACGTTATTTTATTTAGTCTTAGCAACAAGCTACACAGTAGGTGTTACTGGCGTCCCCCTTGTACAGATGAGAAAATAAAATGTCTTTCAGTGGACATTTTATTATGAGAATTTACCATGTCATTAAATTATTTAAATGATTTGCACAGCATCCTATGCATATATCATCATTTATTTCATCCCACCCCCACAATTGGACATTTTGTTTGTATGTAATTTTTCACCACAATAAACAATTCTTTGAAGTCCATCCTTATACATAAATCCTTGTACACACTCTGAATATTTCCTTCAGATGCCACCTTAGGAGTGGGATTGTGCTCCTTCTGCTTTATTGAAGTATCATTCACATACAATAGAATTCACCAATTCTAAGTGTGCAAGGCAATACATTTTGACAAATTATATGCAACCACTACAATCTTGATATAGAAGATATCCATCACCCGAAAAAGTGCTTCTTCGGAGTCATTCCCTCTCTCCCACCCCCCACCTCATGCTGGCCCCAGGCAGCCAGCATTCTGCTTTCTGTCACTATACAGTCATGTGTCGATTAATGATGGGGTTGTGTTCTGAGAAATGCGTTGTTAGGCAATTTCATCGATGCGCGAACATCATAGAGTGCACTTACGCAAACCTAGATAGTATAGCCTACTGCACACCTAGGCTGCATAGTGTAATCTCACGGGACCACCATCATATATGTGGTCCATTATTGACCAAAATGTTACGTGGCACATGACTGTAGTTTTGCCTTTTCCAGAATTTCATATCCATGGAATCCTGCAGTATGTAACCTTTTGTTTCTAACTTCTTTCATTCAGCATTATGCTTTTGAGCCCCATCCATGTTGTTGTGTACATCGGTAGTTCATTCCTTTTTTATTATTTAGTAGTATTCCATTGTATGGATGTACCTCCATTTGGTATCCATTCCCTACTTGATGGACATTTGCGTTCTTTCCAGCTTGGAGCTGTTTGGAATAAAACCTCTATAAAAGTTCAAGCACATGTCTCTGCGGGAACATAGTTTGCATTTCTCTTGGGTAAATACCCAGGAGTGGGACTCCTGGATCATATATAACAAGTGCAGGTTTAACTTTATAAGAAAAACAATTTCACTGCCAAACTGTTGTTCAAAGAGGCATTCCCATCAGCAGTACAAGAGAATTACAGCTGCTCTAGGTCCTCGGCAAAACTTGGTCCTGTCGGTCTATTTTATTCCCGTCATTCTAGTGGACGTGTAGCGGTGCATCACTGTGGCTTTATTTGCATTTCCTAAAGGACTAAAGTTGGTGACCATCTTTTCACGCACTTATTTGCCATTTGTATACCTCCTTTGGTGAAGCAGCTACTTAAACCTTTTGTCCATTCTCTGTAAGGTTGTTGGCCTTATGATTGAGCTGCAAGAGTTTCTTATGTATTCTGGATGCAAGTCCTTGGTTAGATTTTTTTTTCCCCAGTTTCTGGCTTGCCTTATCAATTTGCTTTTGAAGAGTGAATTTTAATTTTGATAGTCTCCAATTGATCTATTTTTTTCATTTATATTTTAGGGGTTTTTGTGTCCTGTTTAAGAAATATTTGCCCAACCCAAGGCCACAAACATTTTCCACTATGTTTTATAGATTTAGTTTTTACATTGAGGTCTATGAACCATTTTGGGTTACTTTTTGTAAATGGCGTAAGAAAGGGGGTGCTATAGACTAAATGTGCCCCTCCGAAGTTCACATATTAAATCCTAACCCCCAGCATGCTGGTGTTACGAGGCGGGGCCTCTGGGAGGTGATTAGGTCATGATGGTGGAGCCCTTATGAACATTAGTGCCCTTATGGGAGAGACCCTAGAGAGACCCCTGGTCCTTTCCACCACATGAGGACACGGCGGGAAGACAGCCATCTCTGAACCAGGAAGGAGGCCCTCACCAGACACCAGGTCTGCTGGTGCCTTGATCTTGGATTTCCCAGCCTCCAGAACTGTGAGAAATACATTTCTGTTGTTTATAAGTCACCCAGTCTATTTTGTTATAGCAGCTCGAAAGGACTCAGACACCAATTGAGCTGTTTTTTTCTTTGTTTGCATATGGTTATCCAATTGTTCCAGCACCATTTGTTAAAAAGATTATCCTTTTTCCATTGAATTGCCATGGCATTACTGTTGACTATCAATTGCCTATGTATTCACAGGACTCCAATTACATGTGTATTACATGTTTCATGTTAGCCCACAGGCCACTAATGCTCTGTTTATTTTTTTAATTCTTTTTTCTCTCTTGCTTCATTTTGCTTAGTTTCTTCTAATTTTTTTTCTGTAGTGTCTAATTTGATGTTAATCCCACCCAGTACATTTTTCATTGCAGATATTTTATTTTTCACTTCTAGAAGCTCCAATGGGGTCTTTTTTATATTTCCCATTTCTTTTCTCATCATGCTCGTGTTTTCCTCCACCTTCTTGAACACATGGAGCGTATTGATATGAGCTGTTTTAACCCCCTTGTCTGCTGGTTCCATCATCTCTGTCATTTCTGTGTCCATTTCTATTGATGAATGTTTCTCTTGGTTGTGGGTCCTATTTTCCTGCTTCTTTGTATGCATGGTAATTCTTGATTGGATGCTGCACTTTGTGAATTTTCCGTGTTGGTGGCTCAGTTTTGTTGGATTTCTTTCAAGAGTGTTGAGTTTGGTTCTGGCACAGAGTTACTTGCAATTGTACGTACCTTTCCAAATCTTGCTTTTAAGCTTTCTTAACGGATAATTTGTCCCCACGATTAAGGGAATACCCCTGAGGATTCTACCCAATGCCCTGCCCATTAGGAGGTCTTTCCACTCTGGTTAGGGGTAATCTGAACAATTCCCAGCCCTGTGTGAGATCCAGGAATTGTTCCACCTGCGCCTTTTACTGGTTCTTTCTTTGGCCTCAGGAAGTTGCCTCTAACACACGCACAGAGCACAGAGCCAAAGACACAAGGCCACCCCTCTGCAGATTTCTGGAGTTTTTTCCCTATGTAGACCTCTCCTCTCCAGCACTCTGTGCGACAAACTCTAGCCGTCTTGGACTCCCCAAACTCTGGTCTCTGTCTTGAGTTCAACTCAGGAAACCATCAGACTCCCTGGGTCAGCCCTCCCTGTGCTGTGGCCTGGTAACTCTCGTGGGGCTCATCGTGTCTGCTTTCCTTCTCTCTGGGATCAGAGACCTGGGCTGCCTATTGTCGAACATCTGAAACTGTTGTTTTTAAGTATTTTGTCTGGTCTTCTAGCTGTTTAAGGCAGGACAGTAAATCTGGTCTCTGTCGGGTCTCCTTTTCTTGAACAGAAGCTTAGTGTGAGCCTTTCTGAGAATTTTGATGAGTAATAATATATGGTGGGTCGAGGAGGAGGACCTTCTCCCTCAAACGACCCCCCAAAAAAGTATCTCCCTCAATTAATATTTAAAAAGTACTTATCATGAAACATGAAGTCAATGGAGTTTAAATAAACACACTCAAAAGAGAAAGAAAACGTAACCCTAAATTATGTGAGGGAAAGTGATACAAAGAGACAATGAGAGTTGGGATGGACGGTAAGGTTAGGATTCAAGGCTGGGATGCAGGATTCAAGCAGGTACTTACTTTGTCTGCTCTGCCATCTCTTATTGAGATTTCTCAAAGCTGGAGCCTTTGTAGTAAAGTGTACCTGGCAGCTTTTTAAAAAATGCATATTCTCAGGCCCCACCTCAACCCCACATAGCAATCAAACTCTGGGACTAGGGCCCCATGTAGAGCCTGCCTTTTCTACATGTTCTCCGTGCTGCTTCTGATATACAATGAACTGACGGAAGCTGGCCATCAGGAGGACCACACAATGGCCCCAAATGGTGAGTTAGTGGCAGGACTGACCTTGGAAAGGAGACTCCTGACTCCCCATTCTGGTCTTCCACACAGACAGTCGCTGTCAATCCTTCCAGAACATCAGGGTCACCTGGCAGCTTTGAAAGGCTGACGCTCAGGACCCTCTCCTAGAAATCCAGATTGAGACCCGGGCAGCTGGAGATCCTCAAGCTCCCCAGGCGATTCCAATGTGAGCCTGGGCTACACTGCAGGTTCTAACCTGGGCATCGGCAGGTCTGGGACCCTGAAAGTGGATATGACAGCACATTGATGTCCCAGCCTGTGTGCAAGTTGGATTCTCATAAAAGAGGGCATCATGATCCATTTGCTCCGATAAGGGCAGTTAACAAAGGAAACCGTGTTTCGGTTATGACAGTACTTCTCAAACAATCCTGGACATAAACCTCCCGTGGAGAGCTTGTTAAAACACTGAGGCCTTGGCCCCGACCGCAGAGATTCTGATCTAGCACGTCTCAGGGCAGGGCCTGAGAACTTGCATTTTTAACAGCCTCCCGAGTGATGCTGATGCTGCTAGTCAGAATGCCCCTCTGAGAACCCCTGAGCCACGGGTGGAGAAGGCCCTGAAAGGGCAGACCAAGCCCCACCAGCGACTGGGTGGGCTCAGGCAAGCCACTGCTCCCATCTGTCAGACCCCGGGAGCACCATCTCCAAGATGCCCTTGCAGCTGTGTGGTGGTTCAGCTCCACTCCCATCTGACTACTCCCCCACTCTATATCCTCATCTGCCTCCCCAGCATCGCCTCCTCTCCAAGCCCCCATGTGCAGCACCCACAAGGGGTCTCACAAACCTTGGAACCCTCTGAGCATAGGATAACCACCACCATCATCCTCATCATTGTTTACGTTGCACCATTGCCGGTTCCAGGAGAGCAGACACAGGTTTTGTTCCTCTCGTATCTGCAGGGGCCTCAGGAGCGCTTGATCCGTAGTAGGTACTCAAAGAACACTCACTGAACGAATCAATGAACAATAGCTGACATTGGACAGTGCTTTGGGACTAAGTGCTTTGCAAGGCTTCTCTCTTTAAGCCTCACAGTCCAGACAGATGGCCCCTGTTTTTATTTCCATGTGACAGATGGGGAAACTGAGGTTCTGAGTGGTGGAGGCGCTCGCCTAGAGTCACACAGCTTACGCCTGGCAGAGGCAGGGTTTGAACTCAGGTCCGCAGGAGCCCGGCTACCCCCGCGCTTGGGACCGGTCTAGGTCTTATGGTGGGGGAGATGAAGCTGTGTGGGGGCAGCGCATGAGCAGAAGCTCCTCGAAGGTGCTGAGGCAGATAAAAATAGCCAGGGGCCATGCGTGGAGGCGCTGGAGACCCCAGCGCTCGCAGGCGATGTGTGTCCTAATTTATGGCACCCGGAGAACGGTTCAGGAGAATCACCTCTGCCCGCGCCTCTCGGAGGGGGGTTGAGCTGCAGGCGAGGACAATGTAATTAAGAAATTAAAAGGTAATTTCCACCGACGCTGCTGCTCTCCGGGCCCCGCGATCGCCTAATTGATGGTGCGGCCGGCCGAGCCCACGCAGCGCCCTCCCCGCGCTTCGCGGCTTCTGGGTCCCTCCCCGGGGCCGGCGTCGTCTCTGCGGCCGCGTGGACTTCCCGGCGGAGCCGGAGCGGGAGCGAGAGGACCGGAGGACGCGACTCTCCCGCCTCCGCTTTTCCCCGGCGTTCTTCCCCTCCTCCCGCCCCCTGGAGTAATATATGCTCTTCTGTTCGTATCTCTTCCATTTCTCTCCCCGCGCCCCTATGTCTCTCTCTTCGTTTCTCTGTTCCATTTCCAAGTTCTCCATGAATTTCTGTTTCTTTCTCTCCCCTCTTTAATTCGCTCGCCAGTCTCTTATCCTGCCTCCCCTCCACCCTTTCCCCCGGGTTTCCATCTCCCTGTCTCCCATTTCCTTCAGTTCCCAAAATTCTTACCCAGGCCTGGAAGAAAGAGCATGCGTTTGATGTTTACACCCCCAAGGAGATTGCATTCAAGTTGCTGCCACATCCACCATCCCCACCTCCCATTCCTGCAGGCCTCTGCCTGTGGGTGGGTCACTGGAATGTCCCAGCATGAGCGCTGCCAGCCTGCAGCAATGGCTTCATTAGACCCACCTGGATTATCCCATGGACTGTGTGCCCAGGATTGATGGGTGGGTGGGGAGGTGGCTGGATTAGTGTAAAGGTGGTCACTTGGGTATGGGGATGGATGGTTGGTTGGTTGGTCAAATAGATGGGTAAGTAGACAGGTGGATAGTCTGGTCTGATTGGTAATTGGGTGGATGTGTGGATGGGTAGGTGAATGGCTAGGTAGACAGATGGTGGTGGATGGATAAAGGCATGGTTACTATAGGTGACTGGATGGATACATGAATGAGTAGATAAGTGTGGGGTGATCAAATTTGCAGGCAAATGGCTGGACAGATGAGTGAATGTGTGGATAGATCAGTATGTTAGTGGATAAATGGGTATATAAATGGATGAGTGGGTAAGTGAGGATGGATAAGGGGTAGGTTGGTGAATGGGTAGCTAGGAGGATGAGTGGATAATTTGGATGGATGGGAGTATGCATTGGTGGGTATGTGGTGGATGAGTGGATGGTTTGGTAGACGGATGAGTTGGTGAATGAATAGAAGGGCATTGATAGATGAGTGTATAGATGGATGGGTGGTTGGAAGATGGGCTGGTATATGGATGGATGAATTGATCAGTAAATGAATGGGTGGTTAGTGGGTAGGTAGATGAATGGGGGAGGGTATGTGTGGGTGGGTGGATGAGAGGGTGAACCGATAGATGAGTGGATGTATAGGAATGGTGAATAGGTAGATGGATAGCGGGGTGGATGGATGGGTGGCCAGATAAATGGCGGAACTCAGGAACATAAGTATGTTCCTAATGGTGACATTAAGGAACAGCTGTTTGATGACAAAGTCAAAACATAAGCAGGTGTAACAGGAATCTGCCATCCCCTGAGATATCTTACAGCATTAGGGGTCTCAAGATCTTCCCCAAATGTTTCCCCTTAGTGGGGAGCAAGGACTGGGCCCCATGCAGACCTGAGATGAGTCACCACATTTTCCTGTTTCTGCCTTCTCTTCGTAGGCCAGATGGGCATAATGTCATCGGCCTCATTAGGTTGGGAGGAAAAGGTGAAGTAACAGCAGTGAAGGCGCTTTGTCAACTGGAACACCCCCCACCAGTGCGCCGATGTCAATAAATGGAATCTATCAGAGCCCCACCACCCCAACCCCATCAGTTGTGGACCAGCAGAACTGTGCAGTCCAGCTGCCGTGCTCTTTCTTAAGCTACGCCCTCTTTTCCAAAGGACCCCTCCCCAACCCGACGTCTCTACTTACCCAAACCCCACCTGGTCTTCAAGGTCCAACTCTCTCACACACTTGCACCTGTGGGAAGACTTCCCCAGTTGCGCCTTCCCCATCACAGAGGGCCTTGAATGACATGCTAAGCAACATAGACTTCAGTTAAGCAGGTGAGATGGAGCTGTGCAAAGGTTCTACGTCCTCCACCTGCCTCTTGGTACAACACGTTCAACCTAGCACTCTAGTGATCTGCGTCTCTATGGTCCCCTCCCACCTCTCCTTCCACCGTGGACTCCCCAAGATAAAGGAACGCCTTTCGTTCCTCTCTGGGTTACAGTCCCTAGTAGAGAGCCCGGCAGGCACTAGGATCAGTAAACACTTCCTGAGATGGGTAAGTGAGGAGGTTGATACAGCTTAACTGCATTGGCAATACAATTTTGCCTGCCAACCCTTCTGTGGTGTCTTCCCCCATTTCTCAGAGGAGGAAACTGAGGGCAATTGAGGTTGCCCAACTGACCTCCCCCAAACTCTGCTGTCTCCCCCTTCCCCCCCATTCTCAGCCAAGCTGTCAGGAATGTGACCACCCAGGAGTGCAGAAGGCAAAGGGATCCTTTGTTCCAGGAGATGCAGAGAGGTAAGGGGGGAGGGAGCCCTTGGGGGATTAGGGAAGAGCCTGCAGGGAATTCCTTTCTCCCTGGGGCTCAGTGGGGGCTCGGGCTGGAGTTTTCACCTGCTGTGAGCCCCTCCTGAGCTGCTCCCCCCTGCTGGGAATCCCCAAAGCCTGGAGGCCCACCTGAGGGCTCATCTTAGGCCAGCACACCTGGGCAAATGGAGAAAGAAGGGAGGGAGAGGGCGGGAGGGGGAAGAAAGAGGGAGGGAGACTCAGACACACATCTTTGGACGAGTGTAGACACACAGCTTTAGACGAGTGTAGACACAAATGCACACAATCATGAGTACATGTACGCTAATCCGCATTCAGATCTGCACGTGTGTGTATGAAGAATTGTATATATATACATAAGTGTGTGCATCTGTCTCATCCATTCGCTTATATTTCCACGAACAGAACCACCCACATGTACACAATCACATATACAAAGAGGCATACACATGCATTCACACACACACGCAATGGCACAGTGTCATCAGATGCTCACATAGACACATGCGTGCTCATAGACCACACACAAGTTCACATGCACACTCACACACAGGCCTACACCCAGGCACACACACACATATAGTCATTCACAGACACAGGTACACACCCTCATATTCACATATATGTGCACGGGCCCTGCTTGCCTCCAAACCCCTCCCCCACAGCTGGCTGCCTTCTCTCAAAAATTTAGAAAAATCCCTCCTTAGCAGCTTTTCAGCCCGTTCTCATGCAGGTAGCATCCATGTCCCTGCTGGGTCTCCACTGAGTGTTCAGTGGTGACCGTCCCCAGCGACCTAGAGCTGGGTGGGGCGGGTGGTGCAAGAGAGAGAAAGGCAATGAGAGTGCCTCCTCCTCAGCTCTTTCCGGCGTTCCCCAGCCGGCGTCTCCCTGGGGCTGTGCTGTATCCCTGAGCGGAGTGGCAAATGGAGGCGGCAGGACCTCCTTTCCAGATGAGTAACCTGACACCCCAAACAGGCAAATGCCCAGATCACGAAGCTAGTTGGTGGGGGAGCCCAGATCTGTGGTGGGTTTTTCTTTAAAAGCAGGCAGGACACACTGTTTTTGCCCCTCGCCCCCGGTGACTTTTTTTAATTATGAAATATTTAAGACATACCCCCCAAAAAGCATTTTTCATCCACATTCCACCGTGAAATATCACTGTCCTGAATTTGGTGTTTGTTGGTCATTATTTCATTCATTTAACAGATAATTATGGAGCACCTGACATTGTGGAACCCAACCCCAAAATCTTGTTTTCATGGAAAACACAGTCTAGTGAATGCATTTCCTTATATTTTCTAAAAGTGTATGTGTCTCTAAATGACATATAGTTACTGTTAATGTATCTTTCAGCTTTATGGAAATGGTGTTATCTACGGCAGTTTCTCTGCCTCGGCGCGATGGACGTTTGGTGCGGGACGATTTTTTGTTGTAGGGGCTTCCTGCACATGGAGGATGTCGAGCAGCATCCCTGGCCTCTTCCCGCTACATGCCAGAAGCGCCCCCCACCCCCCCAAGTTGTGACAAGCAAAAACGTCTCCAGACATCGTCCAATGTCCCTGGGGGCGACGGGAGGCAGAACCCGTGGGCTGGGAACCACTGACCGCCGTATCCTGCCTCCCGTACCTTGTCCTTCTAAGTCAAGGCCCGGTTTGTGAGACCCTCCAGATCCGCGTGGAGCCTTCGTCCACTCAGATTTGCAACAGCAGAGTCTTTAGAGCATTTCCTGTTTTTCTTCCAAACAGAGCTGCTGTGGGCTCCCTGTCCGTGCCCCCCACCCTGGGCACAGGTGCAGGTTTCCCTGGAGACACATGGTCCATCTGCCAGGTCCTTCCCTAAAACTCTTTCATTATTAAAGTCACTTCATACCTGTGATGCTCAGGCCCCTAACATGGCATCCTACGACCCACTGAGTCGAGTGCCGACTTCTCAAGGAAGGAAGGCCAGGAGTCAGAATACAAGCTGCGATCCCCACTGATGCTCTTTGTGACCCAGGACAAGCCACTCTCCTCTGGGCCCCACTCTTCTCTGTAAGATAGTTGACCGACAATGACTGGAACGGCTGGCGCACTGCCTGCATTGTCTCATGGAATACACACAGCAAGCTCATGAAGAAGGTGCTGCCATTGCCCCCATTTCACAGATAGGGAAACTGAGGCATGGAAGTGTTAAGTAACTTGTCCAAGATCATGCAGCTGGTTAAGCAGAGCTGGGGTTTGAACCCAGATTCTATCTGGCTCCAGAGCCCATGTGCCTAGCCATTCATTAACTCAATTAGTCATTTGTTCAACAACTATTTTTGTCGAGTACCTACTGTGTGTCAGGCCCTGTCCTTGGCAGTGACCAAGACAAGCAAGGTCCTGGTTCCGATGAAATCTACCTCCTACTGGCGGGGATGGGAGGAGGACGAGACAAAAAGTATTGTACCTACTGGTTTGTTAACTCATTTACGGGGTTCAGCAATGAGTGCCATGGAAAAAAGATGGAGCAACAGGAGGCCACCGTGGTCAGGGAAGTCCTCTCGGAGGAGGTGACATTTGAACTGAGACCTCGATGTCGAAGAGAAAACAGTCGGGCAAAGCTCTAAAACTAAGAGTGCTCCAGGCAGAGACAACAGCAGGAGCAGAGGCCCTGAGTCAGGAGATATTCTAGAATGTTCCAGAAACAGAGTGAACAAGCAGGTGAGCCCTGGGAGAGGCTGAGGGAGAGGGTCCCACCTCAGATCCCCAGGCTGAACGCTTAGCCTGACTGTGGGGTCCCTCGGTGTGCTCACCCCCATCCCAGTCTTTCCTCCTTACTGCCCCGCCACGTCCACTCCAGGGAGGAGGGGGCCTGAGAAGGGAATGAACCTGCGAGTCGCATTCACCCTGCGGCCATGTGGAAGCCAGTGCAGGTTACTCCCTCGGGCCACCTTCCCAGCTGGGAAGTCACTGCAGCTCGAGAAGGAGCAGGAACCTCTAGTTCCGTCATTCCCTTGGCCCCAAAGTCACTGACCCTAAAAGATTTCTCTCTCAGGCGTTCTCGGCAGAGCCTGAGCTAGCCCCAGTGGCTGTCCGGAGGTGTGTGTGGGGGTCCTATTCCCGTTTATCTTTTCGAGATCAAAGGGCAACTTGCCCGTCTCCCTGCCTCTGAAACTCCCTGGACCTCCAAGAACCCACAGAGAGCGAGCTTCCACTTCTCCTGTTTCGGGGGAGCAGAGACATGGGGTGAGGGAAGCTTGGACTTCCGAAGTAGGCAGATCTCACCTCCACTACTTCATTGCTGTGTGCCCTTGGGCCGAGGACCCAGCCTCTCTGAACCTCCATTGCTTCACCCAGTAAATGGCAGGATTGTTGAGAAGTAACACACTTCCCGTCCCCGGTACACAGGCGCCTGTCAATCGTGTTAATTTCCACTCTCCTCGGGGACTCATTTTTCCAGCGTGGGAAGTATGCTTTGCCGCTTGGGATGAGGGGCAGTTTGGGTGTGCAGAGGGCCTGCTAATACCTCCCTAGCCTTGACTGGAGGCCGTGGTGACGTCTTTCGCACCTTCCTTCTCTGGGCACATCCTGCCAGACCTGTCCCTCATCTCGCCAGGTTCTCTCCTGCCCCTCCACACCTCTGCGTCACAGCTCCCGGCCCGGGGCAGGGCTGAGGGCGGGGGAGTGCGAGGATGACCTCGGGGCTGCCTGGGTGGGAGAGCGGGGCTGGGGCTGTCATGTGGTTACCCGGGCCCGCGTCTTCCCCTTCCTCCTTCTTCCTAGAGATGGACAGAAGGGCTTTCGCACTTGTCTGGGCTGACTCCAAGTGTGTGATCGCTCTCCCCGGGTGTCAGCGCGGCGGGGAGATTTGTGATACCGCCTGGTTCCTAATTACCTCCCTCTCTGAGCTCTCTCCCCTCCCAGCTCTCCCCGGACCTGCTGCCGCCACCTCCATCCTCTCCACCTGCCAGTCTCCATTTGCAGAGGAGAAACCGGGAGCTGAGAGAGGAGGCTTCCCAGGGCCTCGTGGCAAGAGGCTGGGTTACCTGTGTCCCCAGGCGAGCAGCCACACTCAAGGTGTACAACAGCATGGACAACAGACCCTCACACGCCTGCGGAAAGTCCCATTCGCCAAGTAGGTTTATGCCAGGAATACAAACATATTTTTGAACAAAATAGCAAGATAGTTCACTGCATTATCAGATTAAAGGACAATGACATGGTTATGCCCATAAATGCTGAAAAGGCACGTGAAGAACATCCTAACCCAGGTTCCAGAAAACAGAAACTTGTTAGAAGATGGCAAACCCAGGGCAGCGAGAATGAGGGAAGGGCGAACTGAGGCAGGAGAGGATGGGACCAAGGAAAGGTGGCATACTGCTTCGTTGTTCACCGCTCCTTGGAAAAGCACAGCAGCTGATAAGCCAGCGTGGCTCAGCCTTGCAGGAAGCTCCGGATGGGCGTGCCTCTGAACAGTCCCTCAGAGGAGGGAGGGAGACACTGATCAGCCCGGCTCCCTCCTCAGCTTCTGCCTACCATTGGTCAAAGTTGCCTCCCGGGTTAACTCCCTGGCATTTCTGGGTTACATCATGTGGCTGCTTGGGAAGCCACACCCCATAGTGTGGTATTTCCCCTACGTCCAGAAGTGGCAGGAAAAGCCAGCGGCTCTGGGCTTGCAACGATCAGCCTAGGGCAGCAGAGCTTCACGAGCCCACGGGGAGTCTCTTGGCTGCCATGGTGGCTGGGGCGGAGCAAACAGCTGAGGTCTGGGAAGCAGGGGAGACTGAGAATCTGAAGAGGCTTATAAATGTGTCAGATACAATTAATTTCAACTTCCATTCCTGATAAAAACTCACCAACCAACGCACTTACTGATGAAATATTAAAAATACTCCCCTTTAAATTCAGGACTGAGATCAGGCTGCCCAGGATCACCACTGCTAGCCAGTCTTGTGGTTCAGGCATTAACCAATGCAATAAGACAAGAAAAAAATAGAATCGTAATGTTTGGAAAGGAAGAGACAAATTTGTCATTATGTAAATAGGTGACAGGATGGTCTACCTAAAAATGCAAAAGAAGCAACTGACAAACTGCTTAAATTAACAAGCACGTTATGTGCAAATTATTGTTGCTTCCTTCTCTCTCTGCCTTTACATCCTACACACCAAGAAAACTCACGTCCCCTGCTCCTTGCACCTGCTCTGCAATTTCCCACCTCTGGACCTTGACCCCTGTCCCACCTTGATCTCCTTCCTTGCTATTTCCACAGGGACAAATCCTACCTGCTTCCCAATAACCAGCGCAAATGCCACTGTGTTTTTATGAAAACCTCTCTGGTTCCCCCAACCACAAATAGACTCTCCATCTTCTAAGCTCATGCAACTCAAATCGTTCATTCATTCTCTATAGTTCTCCAAAGGTACCTATCCCCTCCTACCTTTTATTCTAGTTATTTGCATCCTATCTGTTGAACTAGGGTGTGAGCACCTCGAGGCCAGAGATTGTGGGGGAAAGAACACTGTTTAGTGACAAGGAGCAACTTTGGGGCTTGACAGACCCATCTTCAAATCTCAGGGCCACTATTTATAAGCTGTGTGCCCTTAGGCAAATTCTTGACTTCTCTGAGCTCTTTCCTTATCTAAAAATTGAGAACATATTAGGGTTGTTTTGAGGTTTACACTAAACAGATTGACATTATATGGGCATTTATATATACATTTAGCAAGCCACGTAGCACATGACAAAGGATACTATTATTATTCACTATTGTTGCTCATCTGATAGGAGTTCAAAACATATGATAGGAGTTCAAAAGATGTTTGATGAATGACTTCCATTTACAATCATTCAGCAAATATTTCTGGAGAGCTGCTGTGTACAGGGCAGCACTCAAGGTGCTAGAGATGCAAGGACGAGTAAGATCTGAACTCTCGTCTCTCAGAGCTCAAGGGCGTCAGAAGAATGTAAAGAACACAAGAGCAGAGAAAGTCAAACCCAAGCCCAGTGAAGTCACCCTCACATTCCATTCCCATCGGTGGCTCTCCTCATGGAGAAGTCAGCGCAGGGCATGGAATCATACACCACTGAGCCTTAGGGAGGAGAGGTCAAGAACTTGGGCTCTAGGGTCAACCAACCCTGAGTTCAAATCCTGCCTCCTGCATTTATCATTTGGGCGAATTCAGGAAAGTTATCTCATCTCTTTGAGTCTTTAATCTTCTGTAGAATGGGGATAATAACTACCTACCTCACAGAGTTGCTATGGGGTAAATGAGATCATCCAGTGCAGATCTTGGCACAGCATCTAAGCATTCATTTAATGCCAACATCCACTCTATACTCTCATCCTACAGATGGAGAGTGGGACGTGTCACGGGTCACCAAGCTGTGACTCGATCAGGTCTCCTGGCTCCAAGGCCATCATCATCTTGAGATTTCCCAGGTCCTGACCAGCTCTGGCAGCCTGAGAGCCTATGGAAGCTTCAGGAATGTGAGCCACATGGTCTTCTCAGGCCCTCTCCAGCTCATCCTGAGCCAGCATAAGGCTGGACCACAGGGGCTGGACTGGACCAAGGCAGCCCTTCATCATTTCTAGCAAAGTCAGTGTTCCTTACTTGGCAGGAGGGCACTGCTCCACGCTGGGCACCTCGGGATCTCCTTCCTTGCGGGCAAAGCGTCAAGTACCATGGGTCACCTAGCTTGGCTGACATCACCCACTTAGACCTCGCCAGTCCCAGCCCCCATAAAATCAAGGGACATCAGAGCACAAAGGGTTTCCCTTCTCTTACCCCAAACCACCTCTCAAAAATAGATCTTCTTAATGAGTTCGATCTCTCTATTCTGACACGGGAAGATAAATTAAGTGAAGATAAATTAAGTGAAAAATTGGAAAATGCCACAATGCTGCTCACTCCAACTCTGCTTTCTAAAAACGTACATCTAAGAAAGAAAAAGCTGCAGAAATATTAGCCCAAAGCGTTCCCATTGGTTATGTCTGAGGGTAGGATTACGGTGAATCTTCCATATTCCATGTTCCCATCGTGTTTTCATTTGGGCGTTGCTTTTGTAAGCAGGAATAATAGAGCGTTTGAAAAGGAAAAGGGTTCTTTGGGTTTTGGCCAGCATGAGAGGCCAGGAGGGCTGGCAGGAGGAGTTCCAGAACGGTCCATTCTGGAGCCAGAGAGACCACCTGCCCAGGCTGGGGACATTCCAATCTTTGGTCCAGGACTGAGTCCTCCTGGAGCAGGAAGGAAAACTGGGTGATGCTAAAGAGATCCTTCATCATCTCTGTCCTTAAAAGCGTATGTCTGTTTCTGAATTCCTCATGCGATGCTGTGTCTAGAATCATCCACAGGAACAGGTGCTGCCTCTTGTCTCCAGGATGGGGAGCCAGGTGGCCGGGGATGCGGGCACGGAGGTGGCCATTTCACTGGGTACTTCTTTTGGTACCTTTTGAATTATAACCCATGTGAATGTATTACCTACTCAAAAAATAAAATTTAAACATGAAAATATAATACTTTCCAAAGAGTACTATTAAATCAGTGTGCAATATGTTAAATGTATATACAAATCAGGGACAAACACAGCCATTTGAAAACAATGAATGAATTTTAAGATGCTCATTAACATTTGGAAAAAAAACAGAAAAGGAGAAAATAAATATATATGTTTTACCCACAATCCCACCACTCAAAGACAGCCACTATTAATATTACAGCTTCTTTCTTTCCAGTCTGTTTTCCGCGCATGGCTGTTTGGAGTGTGTTGTAGTGTTGTGGTTTGGATCATTCTGTGTTAGAGTTTTAGAAATTGCTTTTCAAAGATCTAAGCATGGATAAATGCTTACAAAATAGTATTGTGGTATAAGTTTGAGCATCATTCTTTTTTCTTTTCTTTTTTTTTTTTTTTTTTTTGGTGAGGAAGATTTGCCCTGAGCTAACGTCTGTGCCAGTCTTCCTCTGTTTTGTATGTGGGATGCCTCCACAGCATGGCTGATGACTGGAGTAGGTCCACACCTGGGATCCGAACCCACAAACCTGAGCTGCCAAGGCAGAACATGCAGAATTTTAACCACTTGCCTGCAGGACCAGCCCATGAGCATCATCCTTAAGGGCTAGTGTCGGGTCCAGGCATGTGATGAGAAGCCCTGAGAGATCTCAAAAGAAAATTCTGCCCCCTCCCACCTGCACCCTGGAGCCGGTGGCTGGGATGGGGGAGAGGCGGGTCCGGGGAGGCGGGCTGTTTTTGTGGCTTCTGGGCTATTACCTGAGCTCTAAGCTGGTCCTGTGATCATCTCCCGTCTCAGCTCTGCAGACATCTCCCTCTGTATGGCGCGGGCTCCCTGACAAATCCCGCCTGCAGGGAGCCTGTTTGCTTTGGGGTCCATGGAGATGGAGGTGGGGGGAGGCCAGCGCTCTGTTCCCCTGAGCCAGAGTGATGGGTGTGTGGGACCGGAGGAGGCAGTGAAAAGAGGAAATGAGGAAGGGGAAAGAAGACAGCCCGGGACAGGACACCTGTGAGAGAGGGTGAGGGGAGCCTGGCAGGCGGCTGTGTGTGTCTCTCCCTCCTCTGCACCGGGGGAGGGTGCATTTCTCAGGGGTGAATCCACACCGGAACGGGAAAGAGCCAGAGCAATTGCTCCTCAAACCATTCCTGAAGACCTACTGTGTGCTGCGCCCTGGGCTCGCAGCTCGTCAAGGTGGGGTTTCATTATATCCAAAGGAGGACAGGCGGATTCCCGGGAGAGGTGGCCACGGTGCGGACCCCTGAGCTGAGGGTACGAGGCGGGTGTCCTCAGGGGTCGGGGTGTGCATGCATGTGAGAGACACGTTGGGGGGGCTGGAAGCTCACAGCCCCTGGGGGGGAGTGGGACGCCCCTGTTTTATGGGGGCGGGGAGAGAGAAAGAGGAAGAGACACAAAGACTGAGAGACACTGAGTTAGAGACAGAGAGACTGAGAGCCGGAGAGCCTGACAGATGCAGAGAGACACTGGAGAGAGAGCTGGGTAGAGACAGCAGAGAGGGGGAGGGTGGAGGGAGCAGGAGAGAGCTGGGGAGGTGGCAGGGGCCGGTCTGCCTGGTGGGAGAAGCCGTGCACACGGCCAGCACCCAGAGGGAAAAATGACAGAGATTAAAAAAGACAGACAGACAGAATGGCACTTCCAAGGGAACAAGGCATGGGGAGTGACAGAAACAGAGAAATGGAGAGGGAGAATGGTGACAGTGGTGACAGTGGGCACAGAGGACTGACAGGTGTCCAGGACAGGCCAGGAACCGTGACATGGCTCACCAGAGACCCCACCCCCCACCTCGCACCTCCTGGTAACCCCGAGCCTCCATGGACCAGCTCCAACATGACCATGCAAACCTTCTCTGGCTCCCCATTGCCTCCCACAGGGAACCACCCCTCCCCTCTGACACTTGAGGCCCTTTCAGATCTGCCTGCCCCACCCCTACCCCCCACCCCCACACCCTCTCCCACTCTTCCCCTGCCGCCCAGGCCCCTGTGTGGGCCTCCAGGGCTCCTGTCCCCTCCTCCTATATGGTGCCTTCTTCTCTTCCCATAGTGCCCAGACCAACGTGTGTTAATGCCCGTCCCACAGGAAGATAAACGCCAGAGAAAGCAGATTGACAAATCCGTCAGCTGGCACTGGGTTTCCACTGGCAGCTGTAATATCCACGGTTCCTTTCCAAATCCATTCGTTTAAGTACAAAGGGTAAGGTGATTTCCAGAGCAATGTTAAGTAGGTAGAGTCATGGGCGGGTGGGGTACAGACCCCAAAGGTGGCACCTGACTGACATGTAGGAGCCATGGTATCATTTGAAACTGACTTCTAGGCCTCACCTCCTCTGGGAGGCCTTCCAGGATGCCCCACTCTCTCATTTTCCTCTGCCTGTTCCCCAGGCTCAGAGGAGGGAGGGATGGGAGACGGTGGACAGCTTCAGAGAGGAGGAAAACTGGACCCAAACCTTGACGATGAGTCCAGGGGGCCCAGGCAGAAAGGGAGGGGGAGGTGTCCCCAGCAGAGGGAACAGCATGAGCAAAGATGGAGATGGGAAGGGCAGGGCGCCTCTCGGTTTCCCAGATGCCCGGTTCCAGCTTCCGGTTCTCCCTTTCACCCTAAATCCATCTTCCGGCCTCGTCTCTGTTCCCTTTGGTCTAGACCCGTTCCTGTCCATGGAGCGCCACGGCTCGGTGCCCCCAAGCCACACTGCCGCTGGGAAGTTGGGGGTCACATTTTTGTTCTGTCCCAGCCTCAGAATAGGAGATCTCACGCCTGTTTAGTGACCCTCTCCTCCCCACCCCCACTGCTTTTCTTCCCCTTTCTCATCCAGCCGTAGCGCAGGAAGGACTGGTACCCGGCAGTGAGTTCCACCCCTCGTCGTGCAGGAGGGAAACCAAGGCCCAGAGAGGGAGGACGCCCAGCCCCGGTCGGGACTCGCAGAGCCACCCGGGACCCAGAGCTCCCAACTCCTGGCCTCGTGCTACTCTGCTCCTTGGCCACCGCTTGCCTCCCTTCCTCCCCGCTGATACCCCAACCCTACCCTCTCCACCGTTTCCTGTTAACTCACTCCATTCCGAGACTCCTTCCTCCTCCCCTCTCCCCGCCTGGAGCAGAGATGCTGACTCTTATCTCCATCCTTCTGCCTCTGTAGGTGTCCATGTGTGAGTCTCAATGTCTCCCCCTCTCCCTGTATCCTCCTGCACCTCTCTCTGTCTCTCTCCCTCTTCCAATCTCTTTGGCTACCTCCGTGTGGGTGTTTGTCTCTCCTCTTTCGTGTTGTGTGTGTGTGTGTGTGTTTCCCTCACTCTGTCCTCCTGTGCGTTTCTGCTTCTTTCTCTCTGTCCATCTGTCTCCCCCTCCAATCCCCCTCCAATCCCCCTCCATCCCTCCCTTTCCTCCCTCTCTCCTGCCCACACTCCTCATCCAATTCCAGCTCTTTCACCCACTGTCTCCTGCTCGCTTTTCTATTAGACATGCCTCTCCCACTCAGATCCCACGCACAGTCACACACACACACACGTACAAGCTATTGCACACACACACGCACGCTCGCACCCCCGACTCCAATCATCCATCAGCCCCGTCATCTTCAATTAAAAGCCTCCGGCTCCCCCACCCCCGCCTCCAGAGGAGTGGGCACCAGGGCCAGGGTCTGGACTGGGAATAGGCGCCTTCTGGAAGCTGGGAGGGGACAAGGACAAGACGGTGGCTGGGGAGGAGCAGAAGGTGGCAGGGAGAAAAGCGAGGCGCCCCTCCAGCCTGGACCCGAGCACCGAGCATGTGGCCAGATATTATTTTAATAAACTCGGCGCATCTTGCCCTCCTGCCAGCTGCTGCGCACGCTCCCTCATCCTGTGGACCTCATTTATTCCTCATTAGCGGAATCACCTGTTTGTCAAATAGGGACAGCTCGGTGAGACATTAAATTGCGCTAAAACTGAGGAGGCTCGGGGACCACTGCGGGCGGCCGGGAGGTAGTGGGGAGAAGGGGAGAGGGCGATAGAGGTGACCTGGGCTCCAACTTGGCTCTGGCCACGAGAACAAGTCCCCTGGTGCTGGCAGCCCCATCCCCACTCCAAAGAGTCGATCAGTATCCACAGGGCGTCATGGGGAGTGGAATTTGGGCTGGAGATGGAGGTTGGGGAAAAGCAAATTTTCCAACAACACCAGCTGGGGAGGGTGCCAGCCAAGGTTTCCTGGAGGAGGCAGGAACTAGGCAGCCCACTTCCATCCTTTGGAGAACTGGCACGGGAGAGAGCGTCCTGCACCAGTGGATTTGCACGCAACAAGCAATTGCATTTCTCCAGCAAGGAAAAGTGGAGTCAGGCAGAGCTAGCTTCAAATCCCCATTCAGCTGTGCAAGCTGTGGCTGTGCAATCTTGGGAAGGTCACTTTACCTCTCTGAGCCTCTCTCCTGCAGCTGTAAGACGGGGCTAAAGTCGGTATCTATCTCACGGGGTTGCCCAGGTGATTATTCAGTGAGTCAGCATGCAGACGACACTCAGGCAGGGTTCTGGGCTGGAGAAAATGGTCAGCGCATCCTTCAACTGCATCAGCCTGCAGTCAGGTTGGGAAGGTGGCTGCCACATTGCCACAACTTCTGACTCCATCATTGCCCTTTGTTTCCACCTTGAAACCCCCTCAACCCGGCTCTCAGGACCTCCCATCATCCCCACGCTCTTCCATTCTAAACCACAAGCTCCATGAGGTCAGGATCCAGGCTGCTTGGCTCATTTCTAGCACACAGTACATGTTCAGACACTGTTTGCTGACTGACTAATGGACCAACTGCCTCCTACCTCTCTGATCACCACTTCTTCTCCGGATGCCCTCTTCCTCCAACACGCTGGCCACAAGCCGTCCAATAGAAATAGAACACAAGCCACAAACATAATTTAAAATTTTCCAACAGTCTCATTTTTCAGAAGTAAAAAGAAGCAGGTGAAATTAAATTTAATCATCTATTTTCTTCAACCCAATGTATCCAAAATATTTTTAGTATTAAAAAATAATAAATTTTTTAAATTATTCACGGAATATTTTATATTCTCCTTTTCATACTGTCTTCAAAACCCAGTGTGTGCTTTACACGTGCAGGGCCCCTCGGTCCAGACTGGCCACATCTCAAGTGCTGTCATCTGAAGCATCTCAGTGCATCTGAAGTGCTGTCACCTCCTCTGACGGGTGGCCGCCCTACTGAAGGGCGTAGTTTTAGACCCTGGCTAGTCCCGGGCCAGCAGCACCCGGTGGAAGGTCCTTAGAAATGCAGTCGCGCCGTTTACCCGGACCTCCAAAACCAGAATCTGGCTTTTCTTAACTTTTTCTTTGAGATGGGTGTGGATCCACGTGCAGCTGTAAGAAATCATGCAGAGAGAGAGCCCGTGGACCCCTCATCCAGGTCGTCCCGGGGGTAACACCCTGCATCTCGCTGGTACAACTCACAGCCAGGATCGGATCCACCCGGCTTATTCAGATTACACCGGCTTCACTTTTCCACTCAGTTTTCACTCATTTGTCTATGTTTTTGGTTCTATGCAATTTCATCACCACCGCAGTCACGATCCAGAACATTCACCACAAGGATCCCTTGTGCTCCCGTGTGGCAGCCACGGCCCCCTCCCGCCGGCCCGCCTCCCTGGCTGCTGTGGGGGTCTGCTCTTCAGCCAGACCCCCAGGCGAGTCACCTGCCTGTTAACTTTGAAAATCAAACTCGGAGAGAGTTAAATCGCTTCCATTTTCTTTCAACTCCCGACTCACTTGCAGGAGAAAGTCTTAGTTTCGTACTAGTATTTTTCAACGTCTTGCTAAACCTCGAGGGCACCTTGAGGAAGTTCCGGGGCCTCGTGGTGTCTGGTGTTCCTCGCTTGTTCAGTGGGAACCCTAATAATGTCCATCAGTGTGGCTGAGAGAAGTGAATGAGATGATGCTGTGAAGAGCTTCCGAGGGGCGGAGCCAACACGGAACCCTAGGAACCCGCCCCCCGCCTCCGTCCTCGGGCTGGCCTAGCGGTTCACTGCAGCGTTCTGGTTAACGGGGCCGCCCGGGAACCACCCCAGCGTTCAACCAGGGGAAGCAGTCACATGCGGGGCAGCACCTCCATGCAACGCAGCATCTTGCAGTCTTTAAAACCTCATGTTCTAAGTGTCTATTAACTGCCCAGGAGGGATATTGGTGTCATTTTATTAGTTTTTAAAATTAAAACGAAAGACGTGATTGATGTAAAAATTCAAACAGGTCAGAGATGTATAACGTACATTTAAAATCCCACCCTCCTCACTCCCATTGCCCCCACCTCAGCGGAAACGGCTCATCCCGGTCTCGTGTGCATCTTTCTGGACAGTTTCTATGCAGACACAGATACGTCCCGGCATGTGCGTGTGTCTGTGTGTGTGTGTGTGTGTGTGTGTGTGTTTACACAAAGGGTGTCAGGCTATATATACAGATCGGCAACTTTCTTTCTCACCCAACCAGGGATGTGCGAGGCTGTTAAACAAGAAAAACAAGTTACATAATGGCATGTTCATTTCATCGCAATTTTGTAAATATATGCACAGAAAAAGATCCGGAGCTCAATATCTGAAAAACAAATAAGTAACAAATCTGGGCGGGGGGGAGGGCGGGGGGAACGTTGAAGACTGACTTTTGATAGCCCGTCCTGTGAGGAACACAATGTTCACCTGCCTGAGCCTCAGTTTCCACAGCTGCAAAATGGATATGCTCAGTGGTTCTCAACCAGGGACAACCGCCCCACGCCCCCAGAGGAATTTGTTCATCTCTGAAGACGTTTTGGTTGTCCTGGGGAGGGTGGCACTGGCATCTGGTGAAGAGAGGCCAGGATGCTGCCAAACATCCTACAGGGCACACGACAGCCCTCACCACAAAGAATTATCCCGTCAAAAATGTCAGTCGTGCCGAGGATGAAAAGCCCTGGATAACCCTGTACACCTCCCAGGGCCACTGTGAGACTCAAGGAGGTGCTGAATAACAGGAAGCACCGGTGTCACCAGCGCCATTATTACCATCATGGTGGTGGTTCTGGCAATCCTCAAAAATGGTGAAGAGCTGAATAGTTTTTAAAGCTGGAAGATGCGCTCCGTTGTTGGAGCCACAGCTCACGGAAGTCACTGGGCTGATTCACCGTGCAGGTGAGCACACGACTGTCACCACATTTGCTCCAGGGACCAAGCCACGGGATGGCCCCTCCTTTCCCTGCCCGAGGCCAGAGGCAGCAGGGCACGAGGTGGGTGAGCGGGCTGGCCGGCCAGGGCATCCGCAGGCCTGGCGTGAAGCCCCAGCCGGCGCTGACCAGCTGGCTGAGCCCCCGAGTCGGGGCCCAGCTGCCCAGCCTCTCCCCGCTCTGCCGCTGCTCCCAGGGAGCGGGAATTAACACGAAGGCGTCCTTTGCACCTCCTGAGCTCATTAGCTCCCCGGTCTCATTCTCCGCTGAAGCTGGAGTTCTGCTCGTGGCATCACGCTCTACTGCTGGGCCTGTGATTGTGGCCGCCGCCTCCCCGCCATCCCACCGGGGGCCACTCCTTCCCATCTGCCTCCCTGCTCGGCATCCTTCCCCTTTGTCTTCGTCTTCGGCCCTCCGCCACCGCCCGCTGCCCATCTTGACTCGCATCCTCACTGGTACCCCTTCATCTTCCTTCTCTCCATGGCTCTCCTGGCAGCAGCACCGAGCCGCCTGCCCCGCAATGCTCCTAAATCAGCCCCTGAACCCTGACTCCCTCCTCTCCCTCCCCACTCGGAGGATTCACAGACATGGGACCTAAAAAACAGACCTTGGTCATGGTCATTCTACAGATGGGAAAACTGAGGCCCAGAGAGGGTGAGACTCGCCCGAAAGTCGAAGAGTGAGTGGGAGAACCAACCACGTGTTCATTCTCTCACCAAATATTCAGGAAGTCATCTTTGCAGTGTCAGACACTGTGCTGGACCCTGAGAACACAGCAGTGAGCAAGGCAGCCGCTGGGGAGGGGGCCGGGGGGAGGCCTGAAGCCCGAGGGCCTGGGGTGGGGAAAGACCTACCGTGGGAAAGTGCGAGGCTTGCTGCTCCGGTCCTGGGATCTGCAGCCTGGTCCAGCGCCCCGTCCCTCCCTTCCAGCCCAACTCAAGCCTCAGCCACACTCCCTGGCTTTGTGGAGCTTTCTGCCTGGAGCTGGGGTTGGCGAACTTCCTGCAAAGGGCCAGATAGTAAAGGTTTTTGGCTTTGCAGGCCGCACAGCCTCTGTTGCAACCATTCAACTCTGCCGTCATAAGGAGAAAGATGTAAAGAAACGGGCATCGCTGTGTTCCAATAAAACTTTATTCACAAACAAATGCCGTGGGCCGAATTTGGCTGTGGGCCTTCATTTGCTGACCCTGGTCTTGGGGTTTTTTCTTTCCCAGATTTCTCCTGGCCAGCAGCCCCACAGATTTCCTTTTGTTTAATTACGTGGGATTCTATTTAGAGAACAAAGGGAATTTCCACCTTCATATCCCCACCCAAGGGGTAGCTGAGGGCAGAGGTTGACCAGAGGGCCCAGTCCCTGCCGGGCAATGGACAGAGAGCAGACTGAGAGCTGGGCGTCCTTGGCCAAGGTGGTCAGGCTGGGCCCTCGACACATGCCAGCCTCAGAATGATTCATTCGCTCCCAAGGGCGGTGGGAAATCCTGCCACTCACACTGCACAGCACCAGCTTCTGAATGCAGGTCACCTACACTGGGTGGGACAGGATAGTGCAATGGGTAGGTGGGTGGGCTTTGAGTCCCGGCTGCCGCCTCTTTGTAGCTGAAAGACCTCAGGCAAATTATTTCACCTTTCTGAGCCTCCGTCCCTCCTCTGTAAGGTAGGAATCCCTGTAGCGCCTACCTCACAGGGTCGGAAGGAGGCCAGGATGTGACTGCATGGGAAGTCCTTATGCACAGCCCGGCATGGAGCACACAGTCAATAAACAACAGCTTCTCTTAGCCTGTGGTCATGTCATTGGATCAAAATACTCCGGGGGGTGGGCTGAGAAGAAACACACCATCATCCGCATTCCACAGACGAAGAGGCTGAGGAGAGTCACAGATACAGGGGAGTGGCTGTGTGGTGCCACCCAGACCCCAGACTTACCCTCATCCCCGAGATGCTGGGATTGGGGGCTTGTGATGGTTCCCAGCTGTCAGCCGTCCCCAGGACCCACCCGGACTGAAGGAGGCAGCTCCCCCAGTGTGCAGCCCCTCCCAGAGCAGCTCACATGCAATGGCTGGTGGCTGCAGGGGGCACAAAGGCGCAAGCCCCTTTTGCTTCAATTTGGGGCATCTCTGAAGGACCACCCCAGCTCCAGAGCTCCCCTGGGATGGGCCGAGGCCACCATTTTACTCCTCATGGTCCAGTCCCTCCCTCTGCCCACCTGCTGCCCTCACATCATCACAGGTGCATCTCCTGAGAGCACAGCCCAGGGAGCCACCTGCGTGCCCATCTCCATCTCAGGGGCTCATCCAGGCAACCTGCCCCGAGACGTCTAGCTAGTCAGGAGTGGAGCCCAGACCGGACCCCCAGCCCATCCTGCCTTCCCTTTGGGGAGAAGAGAAATATGAGCCAGCAGAAAGCAAGGACGGATGGTCGGACTTCCTGGTTGGCGGTGAGCTTCTGCTGCTGGGTGGAAATACGTGCAAATAATAATAGCAACAGAGGCGTGGTCCTCCACCGCTTCCCGGCTGGCTTAGTGCAGGAGCTCCCAAACTCAGGTGTACCCCGATCGTCTGGAGTCAGGGGCGCGGCGTTGCCAAAATGTGCATTTCTAACAGGTTTCCATGTGATGCTGATGCTGATGCAGGGAATACACTTTGAGAACCACCAGCTGAGTGGATGAAGGCACAAGGTCTAGATTCAAAGAGATCTGCCTTTAAATCCTGACCTCACCATTTGCACGCTGTGTGATCTCAGGTAAGTTACCTAACCTCTCTGAACCTCCATTTTATTATGCAGGAAATGGAGGTGGACGGACCTACTCTGCAAGGTTAACTGGAAGGTCCCAAAGATCACGAACGTAAAAACACCCAGTGCAAGGCCAGTGCCCGGAAGATGAAACCTGTAATTATCATGTCCAAGCACTCCGCTAGGCACTGCCCAGGAATTAGCTCATCATTATTTCCTCCGCTGGCAGCAGTTGGCCCATTATCTTCGGCTCTCAGGGCTGCCTCGTGCTGTCTGCCTCCCCCTCTCTTGGCTGGGTGGTTCTCCCCATTTTTGAGAGCAGCAGACTGGCGAGGTGGCTCGCCCAAGGTCAGAGGCCCAGCCGGGGCTCCATGGTTCTTGCTGCCTCTTCACCCCTGTCCCCTCCCGGGGCCTGGGCTGGGCTCCTCTGACGCGGAGTCTTCCCAAACAAGGAGAGAATAAAGAGCTTTCTGTCCACACCCGAAGAAAAACAAATCCCCACCGCCCTCCATTCCCGCTAAGGAAATGATGGATTTCTGTTATTGTTGCTGTTGAAATCACTACCAGGGGAAATAGATCAAGGGACGTTTCGCCGGCAAGAGAGCTCGCTGTGTCACCGCGGAGAAGAATACGCTCCTCCGCCGCGTCCCTCGGTCTCTGCACGCGCCCTTTCTGCTCCGCAAACCTCAGGCGGGGGCAGGACCAGACCTGGAGGGGCCGGCGGCTGGTGGCCCTGGACCGGGGAGAGTTGACGAGGCCGTGGCTGGGGGGAGGGTGGCCTTCTCCTCTGCACCCCCACTGCCCTGCCCGCTCCGTGCATCTGTGCGGGAGGTGTGAGAAGTCAAATATTTAATCGGGTGTTTTCCCTTGTGTAGGTGATGGAGAGGGGTCAGATAGACGGTGGTCACAGGTAAGGGAGACACGAGAAAATATTTTGTTTTCAACGCTCTCTATTGCTGTCCTGGTGAGAGACGTACAATCAGATGGTGACGGGGAATATGTGGAGCCTACAGTCCAGGAGAGGAGATAAAATGGGCGCGTGCGTGTGTGTGTCTGTGTGTGCGTGTGTCTGTGCGTGTGTGTCTGCGTGTGTGTGTCTGTGTGTGCGTGTGTCTGTGCATGTGTGTGTATGTCTGTGCATGTGTGTGCGTGTGTATTTGAGGCCTTCCATATGCTGGTTCTGCTCTGGTGTAGACAGATGCACAGTGGGTATCTGATTGGCCTATTTCTCTCTTGGCAAACCTTCAATATTTCGCCAAGAGACTGAGCTGAGACCCTGCGGATCTGGCCTCTGATCATATTCTCCTGCCTTCCCTCTCGCCCACCTTGAGCCTCAAGTCAGAAAGTGGAAAGAACAAGGGTTTGCCCGCTGTCTAAATGCCGCTGCAGCAAATGACCCGCTGTGACCTCGGCAAAGTTTTTTAAACCTCTCTGAGCCTCAATATTTTCATTTGTAAAATTGGATCACCTGGTCTACCCCCAAAAAATTAAATTAGAGGATTAAATGAGAATCATCGTGTATATTAAATACTCAAAAAATAGCAGAGTTAACATTTATGGCAATGCGCCAGGCGTTGTTCTAAGTGTTTTTATGTGGATTAACTCATTTAATCTTTGCAAGAACCCTATAAAGTCGGTACTACTATTTCTGCATTTTACCGATGAGGAAACTGTAGGGAACCAGCCCCGGTCACGCAGCAGGGAGGATGCAGAGCTGGGATTCCAAGCCGGGAGCCCAGCTCCAGGTGCACAGCTCTCAACCGTCCCGCGATTCTGCACACAGAATAGATGCTCAGTAAAAGTTGATTCACTCCTCCTCTCTCTTTTCTTTTTTCTCCTTTTGCTCTCCAGGCCCTGCCAGCCTCCACTTGGAACCTAACCAAACCCTCATCCTAAATCCAGATGTTCCTAAGACCCAGGGGTCTGACCTTGTGCTGACCAACGCCCAGATACTTCACTGAGGTTATTTCTCCTCCCTTTCATTGGCCCTGCCATTTCTGGTCATCCACAGGGGACAGGTGTGCTCAGATTTACTGCCAAGGATGGTCAGGGGTCCCAGTACCTTTGGGAATGATGACCCTCAAAACGTCATGGATCAAGGTTACATAAGCACACCTGTCATTAAAAGCCTGTGAGGGAAGAGATTCCAGCATGTCTCTCCCATTCCAAACCTCTGCTTGGGGCATTTCCCTGGGTCTCCTCCGAGGATCCCCTGCTCCGGTCTGAGGCTACTGCCTTAGGCTCTAGGCACAGAGCGTCGCTGGCTCAGAGTTCCCCAGAACACCCAGAGTGAGATGGCCTCATCGTTCATGCGCAGCAGTTTGTTCCTGGGCAAAATCGTAACCCCCAGCAAATCTCCGAGGCCCCCCATCCAGCCCCGTGGGCCTCCACGCTCCCCACCCCGCAGCTTTCCCAGGTTCAGATGGGCACGCGCGTTTGGGAGTTCCTCAAGATCCACTAACCCTGGAAGAATGTCGGGGAACTGCGAGCGACCTTTGAGGTGGGCCTTGACAACAGAGAGCAGCTGGGCAGGCAAGGAGATCTGGGTGATGCTCCAGGGCAGAGGGCACGCTCCTGAGGCAGGAAGAACCCAGCCAGAGCGCGAGTATGGGGCGGCCCGGCTGGGGAGGTGCTTGGAGGCCCTGCCGGTCAGCCTGAGGTGTCTGCACTTGGCAGACCGCAAGGAAACGTGGCATATGCCTGTCTCGATTTGGGGCCCCCAGTTGGGGGATTCAAATGCTGGTGGTTTATTTGTGTGGTGGTCCCAACTGGGAGGGGAGTGAGGAGGTGAGCAGAGAAGAGAAGAGGGCAATCAAAATGCTCTCAAGGCAGTCACCACTGTGCCCAACTGGAGCTCACGACCAGGGAGCTTGGGAGGCTGTGTAGACCATGCGCCTCAGGGTCAGCCCATCTCGGAGGACGAGAAACCCTGTCTACCACTGCCTGAGTGCTGCTTGCCCTGCCAGCCTGCTCCCAGGGCCAGGAAAAGGCTGTAGGGCAGCGAGTCAACTTTCTTCCCCAAGGAGAGGCGAAGGCTGAGTGGGTATGGATGGGCCCTCCCGGTGTCTGCTATAATAACGACAAGTGTTCATTGAATGAATGAATGAATGACATCCTGTGAGCCTGGCCCCGTGCTGGGCTCTGAAGATGCAGAGATAACTTAGCGACCTTGAAGCGCCCAGGCCAGGAGGGAAGAATGACACACACATACACTCATCAGAACGAAATATTCAAGTGCCCCCGGAGATCTTCACCCACCTTAGTCACAATCAGCCATAAAGCCCTTCAGGGGAATTAGTGTTATCATTGTGTTTCCTAAAGCGCATTCTAGGGAACCCTACTCCCAAGCAATGCTCTGAGGGGCTGAAAAAGTATTTTGTGTTCAAATCACATGGGAAATACTATATGCTCCACTCACAACACCCAGGACATGATGAAGGCTCTGACAAGTCCTGCAGGAAGGAAATTGGTTTCACTTTGTTTAACCCAGGGTCCGTCAAACATATTTGGCATATCCTCCAAGATTCAAATTCAATCCAACACAACTGGGCCAAGCAGGTCACCCGAATGTCACCCTTTCTGGGCGGGAGGGTGATCATGCACAGCGCTGTCCCATGGGACTTTGTGGAGCAATGGAATGTTCTGTATCTGGGCTATCCAATATGGCAGCCACGTGGGGGCTGTGAGCACTTGGGATGTGGCTATGGCAACTGAGGAAGTGAATTTTTTATTTTCATTAACTGAGCTTTCAATAGCCACATGTGGCTAGTATCTACCTTCTTAGAAACCATAACTGCACGTCTAATTTGTGCCAGACGCCTGGGTTCCCTGTTGAGATGGGACCAGCTGGGCACGGTGATTGGCACTGACCAAGGCCTCCATCAATCATGGTCTCCCTCCATTTATAGAGCACTTATTGTATGCAGGCACCACACCCATAGCTTGACTTAATCCTCCAACAACCCAGGAGGTGGGCACTCTCCGCATCAAACCCACTTTCCAGATGAAGAAACAGAGCTGCGGGGGCAAAAAGAGACTGGTGGAGCTCCCACAACTAAGAAGTGATGGATCAAGATCTGGGCCTGGGTCCGCCTGATTCCATCCCTGTAGGTGTTCCTATGCCCAGACTGGCTTCTAGAACAATCTCAGAAGCAGCCCCAGGATCCAGCCGCGAGACCCTTGCACCTCTCCTTGCTCCGAGGGGCACATCCAGCCTAGGGAAACACTCACTTTGCCATTAAATCCTGCTGATGTGTCATGAGCACTGGGCTAGACCCGGAGGAGGCAGGGGAGTGGGGAGCCGAGGAAGGCCCTGGGGCACCCCTCGGGGAGCTCCCCGTCTACCAGGGGGCAGCAGGCCAGTAAACAGCTACCCACAACACAGCGAGATAAGAGCCCAGAGGGGACAACCTCCTCGCCCCCCCCTTCCTTCACCCCTGCCCGGCCTGGCCCAGCCCCCAGCCTCACAAAGAAGCCCAGGGGGCCCCGCCCGCCCTCCCCCGCGGCGGCGTGTTGTGCCCGGCGAGCGAGGGTACATGATCTCATACCTTTCATCCCTTGCCGAGTCCAGATAAATCTCCCCCCGCCTCTCCCTCTACAGCTGAAAGTCGGCAGGTCTAGCTAGGGTTTCTCCCACTTATGCAGCTCATGAATATTTAACAGCATCTGCCGTGGAGGCGATAAAGCCCTACCAATCCTTGACAAATATGGCCTAATCTTTTCAATTTCGGGGTGCAAATATGCCTTCTGAGTCCTGTTTGTCACCTAGATTAATGGCCCAGGGTCCCATAATCCTTTGGTGCTAATTCAAGTGGTGGACGGCCGGCGTGTGCCTGCCAGGGGGATGCTGGGGTACACACACGCACACACACACGACAGAGTGATTAGTCACGTGGGGATTACTTGTAGCGTGTGTGCGCGTGTGAATGTGGCTATTGTGTGTGCGGTGTGTGTATTTAGATCTGTTTGTGTAGCCTGTGTCTGTGAGCTCACAACTTTGTGTTTACAAGGGTCGGGGTGTGCGTTTCTGGGGGGGAGTTGTGTCTGTGCCTGTGCGTGTATTCTGATTTCATGAGCGCGTGTGTGTGCACGTGTGTGTACGCTGAGGATTCTGCGTGTGTGTGTGCCTGTGGATCTATGAGCAGCGGAGGGCAGCGCATGCAAACCAGTGACCTGATCTTGTGATCGTTTCCCCCGGTGTAGGTGATTGAGAGGGCATGCGAGAGGGGGACGCAAGGAAATAGTGTCTACAGGGGCCAGCTCCTCTGGAAACACCTTGTGTTCTACCTGAAGAACAACCACACATCCCACTTACTCTGGGGCCATTTTGTTTTCAACGCTCTCTATTGCTGTCCCCACAAGAGACGTACAATCAGATGGTGACAGGGAATGTGTGGAACCTACAGTCCAGGAGAGGAGATAAAATGGGTGTGTGTGTGTGTCAGTGCCTTTATATACTAGTTCTGCCCTAGTGTAGACAGAAATCCACAGTGGATTATCCCCTTTGATCTCTCCCATTTGTGCCCCTCTCTCTCTCCCTCTCTCTTTCTTTCCCTCTCTGCAAACCTTCAACATTTCACCAAAAGGTTGAGCTGAGGCCTTATGGATCTGGCCTCTGTTCTCACCACCTCGGTTTCCTTCTCCCCCAGGTCTGCTCTCAGCCAGCAGGAGCTGGGGGGAGGGAGGTGTGAGACCCGTCCTTACAGCCCAGTTGAGCCACCAGGAAAGACCTGAATCCTTCATCCTTCCCCTCCTCCTCCCATCACTGGCATCGGCACCCCTCCCCTGTGAGGGCGGTGAGGCAGGGATGTGGCGGGGTGGCTGGAGAGGGGCAGACTCATCCAGGATGGGGCTGGGAAGCAGGGAACAAGGTGCAAGGAGCCTGGACCAAAACTGGGGACCAATCGAGGAAGTCCACCCTCACCGCTCAAGATGACTCCACGATGTCAGGCAAACCTATGTTCAATCGTAAAGACAAAAATGCCCCCATCCCAAGGTGGGTGCGGGACCTTCCATTCACTCCTTGAACAGACGTTTCTCTGGCACCAACCATGTGTGTGTCCGTGCCCAACCATACACGTCCATAGCGTTTGTACCTGGCCTTGCTCTCACCCCTCGCCCTTGAATGGGGACCAGAGCCTGGTACCCGAGCCCTGAAATCCCACATGCTAAGTGCTGTGGTGGGAGAAGGGGGATTAATCGGGAGCTTCCAGCCTTTAGCAGAAACGCCAAGGGCTGAGTCGACATTCTTGCAAAAGAAGAGAGTTTCGTGGACGAATTTATCAATCCCACAACACATACGCCAGAAAGGAACGAGACAGTGGAGGTATGCTGCGTGGTTAGCAGGGCTGGCGCTGGAGTCTGATGGGGCCGCGTCTGAATCCTCGCTCAGACAGCCTAAGCTGTGTGACCTTGAGCAAGTCATGTCTCTTCCCTACATGTTGTGAGGGTTGCATGGCTGACCCATGGTATGCACCCATGCAAGTTAGCTGTCGCTGTTGTTCTTATTATAATTATTATTAATCGCTGTTGTTATTATATTATTGTTCTTATCTGTAGGTCCTGCTGTTGGCGTTCCCACCCCCACTTCACCCTCTAGGCTAGAGGAATTCCAAGACTTAGTGCCAGCTTAAGGAGCGCCACCCACAAACTTCCTCCCTGTGTCCCAGCCATGAGGGAAAGAGCCCATTTCAGGAGCCTTCTCCCATTTGTAAAGAAAGTTTGGATCAAGAAGCCCCCGAGCCTTTCCGGTAACCAGCATCCCCCCTCTGGAGACCCACTTCCTGGAATGGCTTCCCCCCCGTCATCGGGCAGGGTCCCCTCCATCACAATCCAGTTGGACCTATGGAGGAGGCCCCAACTCTGAGGACACAGTGTCTCAGGGGCTCAGGACATGGCCACACGACACCAGCAATGGCTGCCTCTCTGTGAGCTGGGAGAAATCCCTGTTCTGAAGCAAGAAGGATCCGCGGGAGCACTTTGAAGAACGGGGTTAGATGTGTGTTTCTCAGGCTTTTGGTAAACATGAGAATGCCCTTCCTCCCCTGCACAGGAGTTTAAGAGAGCCGCCCAGGAACAGGGGAGAGCCCCGGCCTGCCAGCTTTGGAGATGAGCTTCACCTTTATCTCCTGTAGTTTGTGTGAGGAAAACAACGGGCGCATCCTTTTCCTAAATGCTACTAATTTTGCAAACCGCACCCACCCCTCTCTGGGAAATCCTCCCGAGCGACCAACCCAGACACGTCCTGAATCAGCAATCGCTATATGTGCTTACTGTCTCCTGGAGGATGGGGCCCAAGGCCACAGGAGCTCCTGGGATGCTCTGGGCATCTGCCCTGGCCTTCAAGGGTATCTTAATGAATCAAGCAACGGTTGGTTATTATTGACGGCAGCTTTGATGGTGCAAAATTAGAGCACGGTGGTTGGGACAGGCTGCCTCTAAGATGGCTGCCACTGACATGGCCAGTGCTTTAAGATGGTCGCCCCTATGATGGCTGCCTCTAAGATGGCCCCAATCTTCCCTGCCTTCTAGAATTCATGCCCTTGTGCGGTTCCCACCCCTTGAGGTTGGGCTGGGCCTAGTGACTCACTCGAAATGAATAGAATATGGACTCCATTTCCAACGTTAGGCTGAACAAAGGCTGTGAGTTCCGTTTGCTCTCTCTCAGATCCCTTGCTCTGGGGGAAGCGAGCCGCCATATTTCAAATAGCCTGATGGAAAGGCCCGTGAGACAAGGAACTGGTGTCTCTAGCCAACTGCCAGAGATGCCCTGAAACCTACCAACAGCCACGCCAGCAACGGTGGAAGTGGGGGCTCCCTCATTGACCCTTGGGATGGCTGTTGCCCTGAGACACCTTGAATGCAGCCTGTGAGCGTCCCTGAACCCGAGGCCCCAGCTAAGCCCTTCCCAGGTTCCTGTCCCACAGAGACCGTGAGGTAACGTTTATTATTTTCAGCCCTTAAGTTTGCTGGAATCTGTTATCCTGAAATAGATAACTAATACGGTGGTTGAGCAGGGACCCCAGAACCAGCCTGCCTAGGTTCAGTCCTGCCTCTGATGCTGCCTGGCTGCGTAAACGTGGACAAATCACTTCGTCTCTTGGTGACTCAGTTACCCTGTCTGTAAAGAGGGGATAATAACAGTATCTACCTTAAGTTATTGAGGATCAAGTATGCTAATATATGCAAAGCATTTGGTACATAGCAAGCATTCCATAAGAATTAACGTTACTGGTATTGTTGCCTCTGAAGGCCTAAGTCTGAAATAACTCGGGTGACACACGGAGACGGGGGAGAAACTTAATGACCTGAGGAAGGTCCCATCCAGACCAGCGGCCTTGAGAAGATGGGATGAACTTACCACCTGAACCACATCTCCTGATACACACTTTAGTAACAATTAACTTTTATTTCCAGAGTGTTAACCATGGGCATGGCATACGTCACAGCATTCAACCCTAACAACAGTCCTGTGAGATGGGACTGTGGTAGATGATTTCCAAAGATGGCGCCATGGGGTCCTTCCCTCCTGGACGTCCATGCTGCTCCTCCCACAAGGGCTGGAGTCTGTTTGCTCACACCTTGAATCTAGTCCTGCCTTGTGACTTGCTTTGACTTGTAGAATGCAGTGGAAAGGATGTTCTGAGTTTTTTCGAGCCCACGGCTTAAGAAGACTGAGAGCTTCTACTTTTAGAAGGTTCCGTGTAAGAAGCCTGACTACCCTGAGACCACCACGTTGTGAGGAAGCCCAAGCCAAACATGATGACCGAGAGGTCACATGGAGGGGCACTGAGGCACCAGACGTGTGAATGAAACCTTCTTGGACCTTCCTACCCAGTCCAGGTGCCATATAAATGCAGCCACATGAGCTACCCCAACAGATGCCACATTGAAGAGAAGAACCACCCAGCTGAGCCTAGTTAATCTACAGAATTATGAGAAATAATAGATCATTGTTGTTTTCAGCCACTAAGTTCTGAGATGGTTTCTTATATGGCGATAAATAACTGAAATAGGAACTATTATCTTATTTTCTATTCTTTAGTTGAGTAAACTGAGGCTCAGAGAAATGAGGTCACTTGACCAAAGTAATATAGCCAGTGGGGGTGGTGCCAGGATTTGACCCCAGAAAGTCTGACTTTTGCAATATAACCACTACGTTATACAGCCTCAAGGCCAAGCATGGATTGCCCCTCCTTCAGGAAGCCTTCCGAGACTACCCTGAGGACGCTTCTCAGGAAGAGCAGCCTTCCAGCCAAGTGTCACTATGTGTCCAGTGGCCCCTCTTGGATTACATGAATATCTGTTAGATTTTCTCAGGACAGTGACTTCCTCACCTGAGCCCCCAGCACACAGTAGGTACTCAGAGAGTAAAACTTGGGTTGATTTGTAAAACTCTTTGTACTTTTCCAAAACCTGTCTGCCTCTTGCCCCATTTGGTCCTCACCAAAGCCCGGTGAGGGCACAAGGCAAGGAGAGAAGACCACACTGAGCTGATGAGGAACCTCAGCCAGGATCACGAAAGAAGTGAATGGCCGAGACGGGCCTGGAGCCTGGATTCACCAAATCCCAGGCCACTGGCCAAAGCATGGAAACAGATGATCCCAGAAAAGAAAAGACAAATGACCTGGCACACTGTCCATGGGAAATCTGTAGCCCAGGGTTTCTCACTCTCAGCACATTTTGCTCCAGCTAATTTTTTGTTGTGGGAGGCTGCCCTGGGAATTGTAGGATATTTAGCACATCCTTGGGGTCTACCCACTAGATTCCAGTAATGCCATGCCTGCCCATTTTGGACGCAACCAAAAATGTCTCCAGACATTTCAAATGTCCCCTGGGTCCCAAATTACCGCCAGTGGAGAATCACTCGTGCACCCTTACTAATCATCAAAGAAAGGCAGATTAAAACTTTGAGATGCCATTTACAACTCATACACTATTTTTTAAAACCGTAACAGCCAGTGCTTGCAATGTTGCTGGTAAATGGTGCAAGCAAGCTTCATTTACAGCAGCTTGGACTGGTACAAACTTGTGGAAATCCACTTGTAGCAATCATCATGGAAATGTTTATGTTGATCAATGCGGTAAACTCACATATCAGTCAGACCTTAGAAATAGAATTTATCACAAGATGGTTCAGATAAAAAGATTTTCCTGAAAGGACCGCTAATGGAGATGTGAGGGGGATTAAGAGGACAAGAAAGGTAGAGAGACCCAGAGTCTCTCTAGCAAGAGTGAGGAGCTGTCCCGCCCTCCTGGTGCTGAAGGGGAGGAAATGGTGCTCCGAAAGCACAGTGAGGGCTTCAGGAGGGACCATAGGACTGCAGTCTGGAGGCACAATCGTGGTCCAAGACACAATGCAGAATCAGGGAAGGAACCTGGAAGAAATACCCCAACCCCTCTCTCCTTCTGCCTCCAGTCTCCTGCTGGAGCCTCCCGTTGGCGGAGTCCAATGTAACCCAGCAGGCAAGGGAAGCATATTCAGCAGCAGTCAGCCTGCAGGGGCACAGAGCACAGCGGACTAGCCAGCACCCCGCTCAATGCATTAAACACTCCCTTGCAAATTTGTTCTAAGATAAACAATTCCTTGGAAGCCAAAAGATAGATGCACAAAGATGTTCATTCAGTGTTATCTACAATTCCCCCAAATCTACGTGGGAAATGAAAAAGTCCCTAACGCAGTGCCCGTTCTCCCACATAATACCCCCTGTGCCATCCCTGCTCCAGAGAGAGGCTGGGTCGCTTGCCCCGCTGGCCCCTGGGACTTCTGAGACCTGGGAGGGGCGTGGGGACTTATTTCATTTTGATTCCAGAGCTTTGTGTCTGGGATGTTTTCCCAAGAACGCTGCATAGAGACCTGGTCACACGTGCTTTCGGGGGCTGGGAAACTTTCTGAGGAATGATCTCCTGTTGAATGGCTGCCAGCACCCGGTAAGGTGGAGAAGGGAACAAAAGCCGGGGGCCCCGGTCCCCTCCATGCTCTCCAGGACCCCCACTGAGCAGAGACAAAGCAGACAATTGCTCCCGCTTCTCAACGGCAAACTTGCCTTGGCTTTGGGATCTGGAAGCCTGTCCACAACGAGGGAGTGCCCTCTTCTCCTGCAGGATGCTGTGTCTCCTGGCTGCAGAACCAGGGCAGGGCAGGCCCCTAACAGGTACCGAGCTGGTGCCCACATCACACAAGCTGTCTCTCTAAGCCTCATCCTGGCCTTAGGACATTTGTTATTATACCTGCCTTATGGACAACGGAATGAGACTCAGAGAAGTTAAGTCACTGCCCAAGGATACACAACTAGAAAGAAGCAGAGTCCTCTCTCACTTTCCCCTGTCCCGCTCTCCACTGGCCAGTCACTCCTCTGGGCTTGGCTGGCAGAGAGAAGGGAATGATTACTCGGTGCCCCCCCAACTCTGTGGCAAACACTTATCAATCCCCAAATTGCCCTGTTGACCCTATAACGACAGGGCCCCTCATCTCCCGAGCCTCAGTCACCCTCACACCATAGCCTATTTCTCCCATAAAAAGCAGTTAAGAATAACCCAAATTTTCATTGCTCCCTTTCATATCCTTGATGATTCTATAAATACAAGAGCAACAGTATTTATACAGCTATTTTTCTTGTTACAATACTTACTGAGTGTCCCATATGTGCAAAGCACTGCGGAGACTAAGACAGACTAAGTCCCTCATGGAGTTGATGTAAGTTGGAGTAGGGAGAGATAGGCAATAGATAAATCATTATGAAATACATACGGCTAGTGAGAAAGGGACAAGATGCCCTGATTGATAATAATAAAAGAGGTTTATTTAGAGAGAGTGGTCAGAGAGGACTCCCTGAGAAGCTGACATTTCAACTGAAAAATGAGAACTAATCAACTTTTTCAAGAGCCATGGAAAGAGCCTTCTAAGGCAAGGGAAGAGCAGGTGCAAAGGCCCTGAGGCAGGAAACGGCATACTATCTGCTGAGGAATTGAAAGAAGGCCAACATGACTGGAGCAATCCAGCTTAGACTTCTTTCTTTTGTTCATTCTTTGTGGTCAGTTGCAAAAATGGCCACAGAATCTTTGCTGCCAAAGAGATGGAGTATATTTCTCTCCACCCTCTCTTGAATCCAGCCTTGGACATGTGACTTGCTTTGGCCAATGGGACCTTAGTAAATATGATAGAAGCAGAGGCTTACAAAGTGCCTGTGCATTAGGGCTTTCCCTAGCATGCTGCTTTTTGGAATCCTAAGATGACCATGTGAAGAACCCTAGAGAGCCTGCTGGAGGATGAGAGGCCACGTGGAGCAGTGACGGCAGCCCTCACTGAGGTCCCCTGGAGCAAACAGCCTGCCACCTGCCAGACATGTGAGTGATGCCGTCCTAGACCACGCAGCCCCTTGAGCCAGCCCAGACCAGAAAAGCCACCCCAGTCACCCAGCCAACCCAGCCAACCCACAGAATCAAGAGCTAAATAAAGTGATGTTATTTTAAGCCCCGAAGTTTGGGGGCATCCTGTTAGACAGCAAAAGCTAACTGATACAGTCATCTCACCAGCACTCAAGGCTGGCTTTTTCTTTTGGGTAATTTTTCATGAAGGAAGTGTTGATCCATTGCCCAGATTCTCTGAGCAGGAAATAGAGGCAATAAAGTGTGGGTGCTGGGTGGGTGCCGGGCTCGCTCCGCAACTGAGTGACACTCACCTGTGTGAGTGTGAAACCTAAATTCTTACAAATCACTACTTGAGCTGTGCAGAGACGCCAGACCATGCTGTTGAGTTTGCCAATGCATCTCCTCGTCCCACTCTTTCAAGCACCTACTGTGTGCCTCTTACAATGAAAGGCTCTGAGGAGATCTAGAAAAAGCAAACAAGACTCAATCTTTGCCTTCAAGGAGTTTAGGCTAATTCATGGGGTGGGGGTGGCGGGGATTAGAAAGCAGTGAAAGACCCTAAAAACAGATCTCAGACTAGTGGGCTGGATTTTATATGATGCTTAGATGACACAGTTCTTAAATATAATACATTTTAACACCTTCGGGTGGGCTGTACTTGCCCGGGTATATTCTGTTGGTCCTCCGAGATCCATTCTCCACTTTTTTCTACCCTGTCCTGGTCCCGGGAGGTTGACCCACGTGGACTCACTAATGGGCCCCCTTCCCTCTGGTTTACAGTTGAATTTGGCCAATGGGAGGCACCTGCAGGAGATCAGAGGGCAAGAAGAGTGTGAGGTTGGGGTATTTAATTCCCTGGGTCCCCCCCAGCAGTCTCCTTTCTCATCCCCTGGCCTAGGAATGCTAGTGGCCCCTCTGCTGCTCCCCTCAGATTTCTCCTCTCTCCCTCTGGCTCCCCTCCACCCTCCCAACACCTTCATAATTTGTCCCTTGAAAATAAGCCCTCTTGAATTATCCTAATTTGAGGATGCCATCTGTTTCCTCTTGGGACCCTGTTGGGACCCTGTTGGGACACATGTACATTCTCCAGTTTGCCACAGTCACCCCCATTCCCTATCGCCCTGAGGGAGCCTGACCAGCTGCCTTCATGTATGTTACCCGCCTGAGCCCTGTGTTCATTTCAGTCTGAGACTCCACAAGTGCAACATAAGCCCTAAATCCTGAGGCTGAGAGGGCCTCCCACTTGGATGGGAGGAGTCGGAAGAGACCTCCTGAGTGAGGACAGGCTGCGGAATGGGCGAGATTTGCAAAGGAGAGGAAGAAAGTGGCAGTCATCCTGGATGAAGGCATGGACACTGCCTCCCCAGCGTCAACACCCTCATGAGGGCCTAAACCAACTCAGTCCAAGACCAGTGGGGGCAAAGCGGTCTCCTCCATTTGTCAGGGCCCCTCTGGGGTCTGGGATGAATTGGGGCCCAGTCCTGGGGACGCCTCTGCTGGGCCTGCTCCCCCACCTCCCAGGGCACTTCTCTCCCACCACCGCCCCACTGAGCATTCGCATGGGGCAACTGAGTAGAGGTGGGGCTGCCGCGATTGAGAAAACAAATAAACAAAGGGGCTGGCGGCTCTCCAGGCCCCCGCCCTCCTGCCTCTCCTCCCCTCCTCACAGCTCACTGCCTGCCTCTCCTTACGGAATTCTCTGAATTCTCTGCCGCGTTCCCACATCTTTCCTGGTCCTCTCCCCCTCCCCCTCCCAGTCCTCCTTTGGGCGGCTCTGTCTCCTCTCTCACTCACCCCTTCCTTCTCATCACACCCTCCTCTCCGCCTTTCTCACCTCCGTTGTCAGCAACCCCTCTCTCCCTGGGGCCTTTCCTCCCTCTCTTCCTTCTCTCTCCTCTTTCCCCCATCTTCCTCCCGCCATCCTCCTCCTCCTCTGTTCTCTCCCCGCTCCCATCCTGGCCTCTCAGTCCCCACCCCATCCATCTTCCCCTCTTCCTCCCCCCACTCCCCCAGCCTGGCCTCCCTTGCTTCCTGACAGGGAGCGGTTGGAGAAAGATGGATGGAAATGACACTCCGGCTCTGGCGTGACTGCCACCCGGTGATGCATTGGGAGCCGTCGCTGGCTTTCTGTGGGAGCCATACAGATGAGACGGTGACCCCTCGCTGCGTGGGGTCAAGGACACTGGAAGGACAGAGGGCTGGGGCGTGGGCCAGCGTGGGCTGGGCCATCCCCTCTCCCTGGGCCTCCTCTTCCCAGGCCCCAGCAGTACCAAAGGGCCCCGTCAGCCCCTCTGAGGACTGTGATCCTAGAAGGAATACAAGAGTATAGGAGGGAAGCCAGGGGCACGGGCGCTGGGCCGCCTTAGACAAGTCGTCCCAACCCTCTGTGCCTCAGTTTCCTCCTTTGTATAATGGGAATAATAGCACCCACCTCACTGGGTTGTTGGGAGGATTAAACGAGTTAATCCCTGTACGGAGCTTAACGCCATGCACCTGGTGCAGGATGAGCACCCAGCGAGTGTGCGTCCGCATCCTTATAAGTAATATCACTGTTACTGAACGTCGTCTGCAAAAAGATAGCACGTGGCCCGCAAAGTTGCAGTACGGGTTCAACGAGAAACGCACAGCTCGGTGCCCGGGATGGAGGGAGAAGCAGCCCTAACCTGACCTAGGGGCTCACACAGGCCAGGCTGTCTCCTCAGTGACCCTGTGAGTGGATTCCCTTATTATTCAGGGACGGAAACTGAGGCCCAGGGTGTTAATATTACCCTGCGCGAACAAGACGGCTCCTCCGAGGGGATGTTGAAAAGGATAAAATATGACGATTATCTTCACCGGACGGACATCCGCTGACACCAGCTCTGTGCAGAAGCTGTGCCCGAAAGGCGTCACGTGTGGACTCCGGCTGAGCAGCAGTGGGTCACGTGTCCGGGTCTGGGCTGCTCTGGGCTCCTGGGCATCCTGTCTTGCGACGTGGCCAGAAGGGCTGGTTTAAAGACCTTGATCTGTTGCTGCCGATGCTCCTGCAGAGGGACCTGGGGAGACACAAGGAGAGCGAGGAGGGGGACCCCAGGCACGGGCGTCGGCCCACCTCTGGGCCCCAAACTTCTAACTGTCTTCCTGGGAACAGTGGCTGGCGGCCCCTCACAGTAGGTCCCCCCACAAGTAAGTGTGCACAGGAATCGTGCCCGATCTGAACTCTCGGAGAGGAACGTGGCGGGGGGGGGGGGGGGGGGTGTCAGCTTGCCTGCCGTCCCAGTTGATGTGCTGCTGGTGAGACTGGAGGAGCCTTGGAGGAAAGGAGAAGCCTTGGGCTTTGACGCCAGAGGGCCTGCTGTTTACTAACTGTGGACCTTGCTCAGCCCCTGAATGCTCTGAGCCTCAGTTGCCTTATCTACAAAATGGGAATAATAATAGTGCCAACCTGGTGGATGTGTGAGAATTTGATTCACTCATTCATTCGCTTGTTCATTCATTCAGCAAATGTTTACTGAGCATCTACTATGAGCCAGGCACTGTTCCAGGCACCGGGAACGCAGCCATGAACAGAACATCAGGAAGTCCAGCCCTTCTGGGGCTTAGGGCTAATGGGAGGAGGTAGACAATAGGAATGGGAGCTTTTGTTGTTGTCACCGTACAAGGCAGGGCTGGAACACACGCACACGTGCACACAGACCCTGCCGGGCCACGTGGTCCCTTCCCCTGCCTCTGGCTAGACTATCCTAAGCCACCCCATAGAGCCAGCTAAGTTCCCAAGACTCCCCAGGGAGCAGGAAGCCGCACCCCTCCGTGACCCCCTCACTCACCCTGCACTCTCCCCCCGGTGCTCCTTCCTCCTTATTAAGCACCTAGCGTGCGCCAGGCACCACATAGAAAAGCTGCCCGGTGAGTAAGAGGGCACCGCCCTGCGAGCTTGCAAGCTCCTCTCGCTGCCCGCCTCCCCAGAACTGAACGCACTTCCTTCCTCCTTTCTCCTCCCCATTCCTCCAAACTAAAACTAGCCTCTCCCAAAACCCCCTGAGACCACTTCGGCCAGACTCCTGCACCTTTTAGAGTCAAATAGGGTGATGCTCACCTTTCTGACGTCCCCCTGACACGCCCTTGCTCACTCACATCCATGCTCCTTCCCCACGCAGGGTGCAGGCTGGGGGGCGGCCGTGGCCGACTGCTTCATTGGCCCCGATTCTGCATACTGCCCTCTCTCCGCATCCTTCGTGGGTTGACTTTGCAGCTTCTCTTACTGAGGCGGAGCAGCCACGTGACTCGTTGTTGCTGATGCGACGCAGCAGAAGTGAACCGGTTCTAAGCACGGGCCTCAAGAGGTCTTGCGTGTTTCCACTTGCTCTCTTGCACCTCTGTCGTCACCACAGGAAGGACATGCCTGCTTGTCCAAGTAAGAGATACGCGGGCTTGGCTGCCCTGGCGAAGGAGCCCCAGCCAAAACCAACCTAGCATAGATCCTGGAAGCCAGTCCACCCTCAACAGCATGAGCAAGCCCAGCAGGCATGGGCAAAACCCCAGGCAACCCACAGAGAAGTGAAATATGATAAATGATGTTGTGGACGCCACTGCACTTTGGGGTAGATTGTTATGCAGCATTAGCTGGCTGATACAGCAGTCCTGGAAAGGGCATGAGCCTCAGAGTCACCAGACTCTAACTGAAGCCCTGCCATAGACTCGCTGGGTGAACTTAGGCAAGTTACTTAACCTCTCTGGGCCTCGAGGTCCTCATCTGTAAAGTGGGCAGGACAATATTGCCCCACAGAGTTGTCATGACGACTAAATGGGAAGTAAAGCTCTGGGATCTAGGTGGGACCCCACAGGATAGTGTCTATGGTCGTCATCATCGGAGCCATCAGCAGGGGCCAAGATGGGGTATGGTTTCCTCTCTGGATGACAAGGGGCTTCGCTTCTCCATGTTTGGTAAATATTCATCCATCAGTTCTGGAAAGTTGCTCCCGTGCTAGGATCTGTGGCACTAGCATCTGTGACATGATGGAAGGGGAATTGGATCGAGTTAGAAATCTGAGTTTGAATCTCAACTCCACCACTTCAAATCTCACCTATTCCAGAATCCTGCTGTGTGACCCAAGCAGGAGACTTTTAACTTGTAAGAGCCTCAGATTCTCCGTCTGTGAAACGGGAGCGATGGACCCAGCAGGTCCCACAGTGGCCTCCTGCCAGCCCCGTATTGGACAGGCTGCCTGGCACGGTGTCTGCCCCACGGCACCTACTTGAGGAGGGCTGGTTCTTGCCCTCCCTGCCGGGAGCAGCTCCAGTCTTCAGGGCTGAAGCCTTCTAGAGAAGCCGCCCCCAGTTTGGGGGAACTGCTCTCCCTCCTCCCTGGGCTCTGCGGTCAGACTCCCCGCTCTACCCTCAGCTCCTCCTCCAGCATCCTCGAGCATCCTCGAGCATCCTTGAGCAAACAGTTCTAAGCCTAACACTTCTAGAGCCTCCATTTTGCTGTCTGTAAAATGGAGAGTGTAAAATCTATAAGGAAAAAATAAAAATAAATAAATCTATAAGGTTTTTGGGAGGGTTGATTTTAATGTGCCTAACACAAAAAAGCAGGCTCAATAAGGACGGAGAGGAGTGAGGGAGAGAGGAAGGGAGGGAAAGAGAGGGGAAAAGAAGGAGGGGAGGAAGGGAGGAAGGCAGAGCATTTACCCCAGAATGCTCGTCCTCAACTGGCTGCTTTTTGAAGGACCGGCGCCTTCTCTCTCGTGGATCAGTTCTCCGCCCGTGTCATCTCCTGGGAGGGGCTGTCCCTGAGTCTCCCCGTTTGAACTAGCCCCGCGGTCACTCTTTCTCATCTCCTGCTGTCTATTCTTCAGAGAAGCCACAACAATCTACAAACTGACTTGTTCCTTCGTTTAACTGTTTACTGAGCATCTCTCCCACTGGAACAGAAGCCCCACGGGGACAGGAACTGTGTCTGTCTTGCTCCCAGCCGTCTCCACCGCGCCCAGCCCAGCATGTGGCACAGAATAAGTGGTCGGTAAATATTTGCTGAGTGAATGAGTGAAAACGACACACAAAGGCTGGGCGCGCACACGTCTCCGAGGATCTGGGGCTTCCTTCGCACTCCCTCTCGACCCAGCACCGCCAAGCCCAGCGGCCTCTCGGAAGGGTCTCTGGCTGTCTTGTCTGCTAATCAGTCACCTCATCTCCCCTCCACACGGGTGTCATACTTGTTAGAAAAGCTCCGAGTCCCCACAGCCGTGTTTACCGGCGATTTGAAATTATCTATCACTCAGCCTGCCTCCCTCGTCTGCCCATCAATCTTATCACCTGTGGAAGGAGCTGCCTGGGGGCCACTCTCCCAGCTCTGCTTTGTCACCTGCGGGCATCAATTTTCCTCACTCCTGGCTCGCAAACCCCTCCTGTGTTGAGCTGCCTGGCCCCTTCCTCTGCATTGATGGATGCTTCTAGATGGACGGGCCCCTGGCCTCCCCCCTTCCTTAGATCCTTACTGCAGTGTCCTCATCACCCACCACCCCCAACCCCAGCTGGACCCAGCCTGAGGCAGGGTCCCCAGAGCATCCGCCTGGGGCTGAGGGGTACAGTATATCTGCTCCAGGAGCAGGGGCCCACGGCGGCAGTCTCTCCCATGCCCTGCCTCCTGGGAGCTGTGGCGCCGGATTTCCTGTCTGCAGGAGAAGGCTTGGCCATGAAAAGGGGAAGCCACATCATGTCCCGGGTGCCTCCTGTGTCCCAGGCATTTTAAGTGCGCCATCTGACTTCTCCACAGCCTTGTGAAGCAGGAGCCGTCATAATTCCCCCCACTTTACAGCCGAGAATGCTGAGGCTCAGAGAGGTAACGCGACTTACCTAAAGTAACCCAGCAAGAAGGTGGCAGAGTGGAGCTTCGAATAAAGGTCGAGCTGACCCCCAGATCCGCGTTGTCACCGCCATCTCAACAAGGAAGTTCTTGGTGTTGGAACCTCGTTGCCTCTCGCTGCATTGATATGCCCATTTCTGTTCGTTTTGGGCAAGAAAAGGATTTTTTTTTAATCATCTAGACAAGTAGTTCCCACCCAGGGTGATTTTGTCCCCCTAGGGGACATTTGGCAATGTCAGGAGACATTTTTGGTTGTCACAATGGGGGACGGGCAGATTGAGACCAGAGGTGCTGCCCCCACAACAAAGAATTACCCAGCCTGAAATGTCGATCGTGCCACAGCTGAGGGACCCTGCTCTAAACGGGCATCCTCAGCAAGCTTCTGTGATGATGGGGATGCTCTCTAACTGCGCCGTCCAGTGGGGCAGCCACCAGCCTCGTGTGGCCACCGAGCACCCGAAATGCGGCCAGTGCAACCAAGGAGCCGACCTTTGAATCTTGTTGAACTTTACTCAATTTAAAGTTAGATAGCCACATGTGGCGAGTGGCCACTACTGGACAGAGCAGCGTGAGGGCATTTTCAGTTAAGTTGATCCTTTATATTCTTAAAGATGGTTTTCAAGAACCGGACCGAGGAGTGAAGGCAAAAAGAACTAGAACGGGAGGTCGCTGCGAGCACTGAGAATGTCTGCTTTTGACTGTCATCGAGAAAGGAAGAGGCAGGGGGCAGGCGGAAAGGACTGACAACGGCAATGGCCTTAACCTGCAGGGGCACGCGGGTGGCTGGACCTCAGACCTTGCAAACGTTCTGAGCTGTTCTGAGCCTGATCTGTAAAATGGGATAACGGGACTTCACTCACAGCGGGCCTGTGGTCTATGGGTTGGGCTAACAAGGACAGCCCCTAGAATTTGTCATCTCCTCTGATTGTCACCACAACCCTCTGAGGTGGAGGGGGAAGAGATCAGAGAACCCAGCTTGAAGCTGAGGCTACTGAGACCCAGAGACCTGCAGTGGCTTGTCCAAGGTCACCCAGCCCACAGGGGAAGCAAGAAGGAGAGCCTGAGTGGCCGAGCGGAGCCGTGGTGAAGGTCAGACCCCGACCCTGAGACAGCAGGAGGGGGCTCTAGGTGTCCAGAGATGGGGAGGACACAGAGGGGTCTGCCACAGCCCACCAGCCCCGCAACAACAGCCAGCGCTGACGGAGCCCTTCCCATGGGCTAACCCACACTCCTCACAGCAGCCCTGGGAGGCGGTACTGTTACGACGGAAGAAGTGGTCGAGGCACTGAGAGGTTTAGTCCTTGCCCGCAGCGACAGCTTGTCAGTGGTGAGCTTGGAGACTCACCCCCACGCCTGCGCCAGGCAACTGGTTCCAGACTCATGAGCTGTGGGACTCTGGGAGGGTTGGGGGGTGAAGAGGGGGTCAGAGATGTCTGAGGCAGGCCAGACGTAGAAGGGACTTGCTGAGGTTTTGGCTCAGAGTGGACAGAGCAGTCCACTCATTCATTGCTCATTGAAGCTGAGTATGGAGGGTCACAGGTCCCAGAGGAAGACTGGAGGAGGACCCCGCCCAGGACAGTTCACAATCTTCCTGAGACCCTCTCATGAGACCCAAACCCAAGAGGCTCCTTGGGGATGCAGAAGCCTGGAACCAACGTCAGAACCAGCTGCATTCCTGGCTGTGCAGGGAGGCAGACAGTTGGCCACTGTGGACCAGGGAGGGCTTCCTGGAGGAGGAGGCTTGAACCAAATCTTGGAAGCAAGCAGAGGGACCTTTCAGCAGAGAAAAGGTAAGTCCAGGTCGGGGAGTGAGGGCACCTAGAGTCAGAGAACCGACATTCGAGTGAGTCCTGGATCCAGCACACACAGGCTGTGCAAGCACGAACAAGCTCCTAACCCTCTCTGGGCTCAGTTTCCTCACCTGTAATCTGGGACCAACCCTCACGTCCACCCTCGATGCCACTGGGCAGGATAAGTGGGTGTGAAAGGCTGTGAGTTGCAGCACAACCCGGAAGTGGGTTTAGGGAGGCAGAGTCAGGAAGACAGGCCTGGGTTCAAATCCAGGTTCTGCCAGTAAAGCTGTGTGACCTGACGGGTCCCCGGGTCTCTCTGAGCCTCAGTTTGCTTACCTGTAAATTGGGGATGATCAAAATGTCTACCTTGTGGTGATTAAGTGAGAAAATGCAACACGGGCACAATGCCCGTCAGGACGTAAGCCTTCCATACGCGCCAGTCATTCTTGTTTTCTTTCACGAGCTCTTACGCGGCGCCTATTCTGTGCAGGCACGTTTCAAGGTGCTTCCCTCATTCTGGGTGCACTAACGCATTGAGTCCCTCTGAGACGGTACATCAGTCAGGATCTGACCAGGAAGACAGACCACTTTACATATGGACACAGAGGGAAATTAAGGCAAGGAACTGATGACAAGCCAGCACTTCCACCCCTTGGCTGGAGGCACAGAGGGATGAAGAGATGTTTCCAGAGCCCGGCAGCCAGGAGTCTCCTGATGGAAGCTGGCACCGCAGCTGGGGGCCCTCAGGGACGACAGGCAGCTGCTCCCGGAGAAGCCCCCAGGCAGGGAGAGAGAGGAAGAAATGTGCTGGCTTCTCCTTCCTTCTTCCCGCTCCCACCGCTGAACCCAGCTGGCAGGGGAGCCGGGCTAGGCAGTAAGCGTGAGGGACCCTGAACAGAGCAGGGCCAAGCAGGAGGGGTCCAAGACTGGCACAGGCAGGGACTACGATTAGCCCCATTGCACAAAGGGGGACACGGACATGCAGAAAAATTAAGCAACGTGCCTGAGGTCACATGGACTTCACCGGAATCAAACCCCACGCCTTGGCCTCCAGGGCAACAGTTCAAGCATTGTTCTTATGGATGTCGGCGGTGTGACGCCAAAGGCACCGGAGCCACAGGGCCGGGCCCAGAGGGCGGGACGTCTGGCTGGAGGAAAACAGCAGCCGCCGGCCCGAAGGCAGGCGGAGGGTCTGCATTCGACCTGCAGGAGGACAGGGCCTGGGCGCCCCCCGGGGAGAGGAGAGAGCCACCTTCCCCAGAACCGCGTGAGCAGCGATTTCCCGAGGTGGCGGGTACGGGGATGGCCGCACGAACGTGGCCCATTTGTAATCGCCAAGCAAGCATTTTTCCACCTCCTAATGGGGGACCCAGCCAATCCGCGAGGCACCCTATTTCTCTTTGTCTTCCCCCTGCCAAGTCAGCAGGCTGACTGATCTCCCCCGGGTGATTAATTCTCCCCTTGACACCCTGGGGAATGAGACATTCGTCCCAAGGGTAGAGGGACAAAGAGGCCAGGCTGAAGCACAGGCAGGCCAGTGGGGGTCGCAGGCCGGGCCCGCCGTCCTGGGCACCCCACTCCGGGGTGGGTCAGGGGTCCCTTACAGGGTCAGGGTCCCAGGGAGAGAGTCCCAGCCTGGGCTTAGCAAGAGGGAACAGCCGGGGCAGAATGGAAGGCCCGGAGAGCCGGGCGGTGGATGCCTAACTCCCCCGGGGGACGAAATGGGATTCTTGCTGGACACAGTCAGGCCAGGGTTTTGGCAGCTTCCCGGGCCCTTCTCCTTCCTGAATGGCTAGGATTCGAGCTCAGATCGCTCAGAGCAATAGTCCAGGTGAGGTCGGGGCGGGCAGGGAGCGACGCAGAACATACACTATCTCCGGGTGTCGCCTCTTCCTCTGGAATTACAGCCTTGTGGCTGCACGCACAGTCCCTAAAGGTCACGCTCCCCGGGTTCAAGTCTGGCCTGGGCCATTTGCTGGCTGTGAGATTTGGGGCAAGCTGCTTTAACCTCCCGGACCCTCAGTTTTCCCCATCTCTCAAATGGACTAATAACTTTCCTCACCTGATAGGACTAGAGGGAGGTCCCGGGTCTGAGGTTTCTAAAACCTCAGAAACGTGCCCAGCACCCAGTGGGGGTCATCTAAGTGTGAGCTATTCCTCTAGACATTCATGAGAGTGTTTCAAACTTGAGCCACTTTCGAACGCCCCAGAAGGATCCTTGTCCGACTTGAGTAGCACTCCCCGCAGAATTGACTTAGTGTGTTTGTTTAAATTGATACTGGTTTCACTCAAATTTATTTCAGAAGAAAACTTCTCATTTTGGCCTTAAATGGGAAATTGCTTAAATGTCATAATAAGGGAGGCGGAAAAATAAATACCACAAAGAGAAAACATCATTATTAAATTCTGGCTAGTCCCCGTTGTCTGCTGGAGGACCCACGCGTGGGCCTGCGCCCTCCGGTTACAGCGGGAGATGAGGCAGCGCTGGGGGGTGTTGAAGACCGGGTAGTCCCTAGTGGAGACGTGCAGCTCGCTGGGCTGGAGAGGACTGAAAGGGGATGGAAAAGGGAAGACTTTCTCACCGCGAGAGTCGGTGTCCAGCAACGTTCTGTCCACACGGTGGTGGAAACCGTCTCCTGGAGCCCCAGGACTCCCATCGTACCCCGTGAGCCATGCCATCCTGGGGACGTCCCAGCTCTCACTTTTGGTCGGTTGGCACCTCTGGGTCTCTGGACGAGTGAGCGCAGCCTGCCGCTGAGGCTGAGAAGCAGCAACGGTTCTGCCCGATAGATTGGTGGGATCTGAATATTCAGCCAGGGACTAGCTAGGGTTTGGGTTAGGCAGCACCCCACTTCCTGCAGGTTTCCATCTTGGGTACCCGAAGAATCCAGCAAAAGCCACTGATGCAGCGCTTTCCTGCTGTCCCGCTCTACCCATGGAAGCAGATAGTCCTGCAGCCGCTGAAATCAGGAGCCCTGCCCATCGCCTTTCAAGCTCCTGTTTGGGGAGAACAGGGTGCTCTTTAGGTCACTGACTGGTTAAGGCTCCAACAGGATAAGAAGGAGGAAGTGAGAGTCGGTAGCCTATGCATGCGCTGGGGTTTGTGGGAGAGAAGGGAAGCAGTGGGCAGCAGGGTCCATGGAAAGGGATCTAGCACTGATTTGCATGTTCTTTCTCACCCCTACCATCTCCCCACTTCTGCCTCCAAGTGCCTGGCAGGGCAATCTGCCGTGACCACTGCTTTGCCTCAGCAAACCGACGTGAGGTTAGTAATGTGCAACAGGGGCTTTGGAACTCTCATATGAAATCCATTAACAGACATTTATTGAGCACCTACTATGTGCCTCGTTGAATTCATCTTTGAACTCCCCCTATGCACAAACAGAGCCTGGCACGTAGAGGGGTGAATATTTGTTGAAGGAATA
>NC_060281.1:74354617-74368127 GCF_021613505.1 Equus quagga | reverse complement strand
AGAGGGAAGGAAAGAAAGGGAGATTACAAAAGGCTGGTAGAGGATTTATGGTTGGAAGAAGAAGAAAGAAAGGAAGAGAAAGGAAGGAAGGAGAATGGGTGGATGGATGGACTGATGAATAGATGGATAGATATTTGGATGGATGATTAATAAAAAGAATAAAAGAGGATGGGTGGATAGAAGGACAGATACACGAATGGAAGGAAGGCAGGAAGGGAAGAGAGAAGGGTGGAAGGCTAGCTACGAGGAGGTTCAAATATATTCAAGGGGATGCTGCTTGCTGAGGGTTGTCTCGGAAGGCCTCGGTGAGAAGGAAAGAATCTAGACATAGAATTCGGGGCACCTGTATTTTCTCTTTCCCCTGGCAACAACCCTCCACACCAACTGGACCCATCTCCCGCTGTCCCCTGCCTACACTGTGACTTTCCCACGCTATGTCCTTGCTCACACGGTTCCCTCACCCGGAATACCCTCCCTGCCTGCTACCATCCTCTGGCCTGGTTCAAGGCCGCCTCAACCAGGTGACACCAAGCTCCCTCCTAGTTCTGGCTAGAGGATTCCGGGGAATACAACATGAGCTTGTTTGTGTTCTAAATGGGAGCGTGTACCTGAAAAGTACTTCACAATCTGGAACTGCCACTGGAAGGCTGCTAAGTGAGATGGGAAGTGTTATTGTTATTGTGGATAATGATAACACTAAAATTTACTGAGTGTTCATGGTGCGTGGGGGTCACTGTGCTAAGCTCCTCTGAATGCTCCATGTGACTGAATCTTCACAACAGCCCTACAATCCCCAGGTTATAGATTAGAAAAGAGAGCTCAGAGAGGTTAATTAACTTGCTCAAGGTCGCACAGCGGCCAAATGGCAGGGCTGGGACTGGAAGGCAGGTTTGAGTATCTCTCTGACACTTGTGTGATTGATGACTTAGGGAGCCGGTACCCTCTGATCTTTCTGTGTCTGGCTAGCCCTGTTTCGCGCAACTAGACTGTGGAGACAGGAAGTGGGTGTCACATTCTCTGTAGGTCCTGCTCCCAGGCTCACATCCCTATGAAGTGACCCAGCAAAGCAAGTCGCCCTGGATTCTTAGGGCTCCAACCTCTTTAACCTTTCGTTTCCTCCCAGATGCACATTTGAGGTCTCTCACTGTAAAACCCTTGCGATTGGGCTCCAGCCCCCAAACCTCAAACCCACTGTGAGCTTTCCTGCTCCAGAGGCACAGCCATCTCTGAATCTGCTGCTCCTTCTCCCCAGAATGTCCCACCCCTAGATCTTTGTTGCACAAGTGGCCCAAATACCTACATACATCGGAAGTAGCCTTTATGGAATGTGTTCCCCACAAACATGTAAGGCAGGAAGGAGTCCCCCATCTCATGGACGAGCCGCTCGGGTGCAGCGGCCGCCTCCAGTTCCCAGGACTGGTGTCTGCAAATGTCAGGTCTGTCCCAGCCCGGGGGGAGTGGAAACAGGGCCGAAAATAAGGGCTCGGTTTTGCACAAGCCTTTCTAATCCAAAGCAAACAAATGAAGCCAGGGAAGAGAGACGGGGAGCAGGCACTTCCCACATCGGTGCCCACCGCCAGCTCAGGGTGTCTAATTGCCTTAGGAACCACCTGGTCTCCATTTAGCAGAAAACTGCTCCCTCCGCTTGGCTCGGCGGCAGGGGGGTGGCTAAGGGACGTCAGGTGCTTCTTGGCCGGGAGCGGAGAGGAGCCTTCGGCCAGCCTGGGCTCCACCGCCGGGGGGTGGCCAAGTGGGCCAGCCGGGGGCTCCTTTCCTGCTGGAGAGAGAGGCATTTGCTCAGCACGTTGCCGGGGTTTTGTTTTCCTCCTCCTGCTCCTGGCAGGGGAGGCTGGCAGAGTTGGCCGCAAGCCCTGTGCCTGGAATTTGCCATCTCAATTAGGACCCAAGATGAGGGAAACACCTGACAGAGAGGGGAGGGGGAGACGGCGAGGGGCAGGGATGGAGACCCTTTGTGCCGGGCCTCCGGGAAGAGAGAGGAAGGCAGATGAGGACCTAAAACTCCTCCAGCCTCTCCTTCGGGGGTGGGGGGAGGCGCAGCAGTGGGACCGGACAAGCGTCTGGCTCGGTGACAACTATTACTAATACGATTACCTTCCAGCGAGCACCATGTGCCAAGTGGGATGTCCAGCACTTTACCTGCCTCATCGACATCTTCCTGGAACCCTTGCTCCGTAAGTATTCCTTCATTCATTCACTCATTTATTCCCACAAGTATTTCCGGAGCACACAGACCCAGGCACTATTCTCCGGCCTGAGGATTTGGTGGTGATCTTTCCAGACAGACAGAGTCCCTGCCCTCATGGAGTTTACGGTCTAGCTGTAGTTGTGGTTGTGGCACTTATGCAACAAGACAATAAACAAATAACAAAATAACCTCAGTATTTTAGAAGGTGATTGGGAAAGTCACTAGGGAGGTGGGCAGCACTCAAACAGAGACCTGAATGAAATGAGGGTGCCAGTCATGCAGATGGGGAAGAGCAATCCAGATAGAGAGAACAGCAAGTGCAAAGGGCCTGGGGTGGCCATGAGGTTATGGGTTTGAGGGGCAGCCTGAGGACAGCATGGCTGGCACATAGGGAGCAAGAGGGCATTGCAGGCGGTAAGGGCAGGGAGGCAGCAAGAGTCAACCAGGCGGGGCCTCGGGCACATGGGAAGAAAGCACGGTGTGGAGGATTTGAGCTGGGAGTGGTGTGAGCTGATTGATAATTTATAAAGATCCCCTGGAAGTGGGAGGGGGACTCTGGGAGTCCAGGGTGGGAGTCAGGGGCCCAGTGAGAAGGCCGATGCTCTCATACCCGTCACTCAGACCAGGGCAGCGGCCGTGAGGATGGAGAGAAATATTCGACTTGTGATACAATTTGGAGACAGGGCCAACAAGAACCAATGCTCTTCACTCACAAACTGGTAAACTGAGGCTCAGAGAGGAAGCACGACTTGCCCAAGGCTTCCCTGTGAGTGGATGGACCAGGGACTGGTACCCAGGATTCCCAGGTGACGACCTCCTCTGCACCCCTTGAGTCACCGTCCTCAAACAGGGATCTGCAAAGCTTTCCTGTAAAGCAACGATCTGTAAATATTCTTGGCCTTGCCGGCCAGACCGTCTCTGTTGCAACAGCTCAGCTCTGCTGTGGAGCTCGAAAGCAGACACAGGCAATATGTAAACAAATGGGCGTGGCGGCCTGTCAATAAAATTTTATTTACCAAAATAGGGGCCGGCCCAGGGGCCAGAGTCTGCTGGCTCTTGACTCAAAATGACCCCAGAAGACTTTCAGAAGTGAATGGCGAGAAACCATTTAAAGAAGAAAAAAAATAGCCTGATTAACCGATTTAGGTTAATGGGACAGAATTTCTGTGCCTTGAGAAAATAAAATGCCACCGCAAAGAAGCAGTAGCATCGGACCTAAGCTGGGAAAATTCCAGCCCTGCTAAGAAGCCCCGCCTTTCACCCACTGCGAAGATCGGCTGAGCGCGGGAGTCCCCGCCGGAGGTGTCTGTCTGGCTGATGACAGGACTGAGGACGGGGGATTACAGCATCTCGGCGCGTCAGCATCACAGATGTGGGCTGGCAACACCTCCAGACCACCGGCACTCTGCCGTCATCCCGGGAGAGAAGGCAGGACACAGATGCTATTCCGGAGCATGAAATGGGTTGGGGAAATGGAGCCCGCGCCGAGGGAGAGAAAGCGCCCCTGGGGTCCGCGTCATCTGTATTAGGAAAGAGCCGGCACCGTGTGCAGAGCAGTGGATGCTGTTTTGTTTGGTGTGAGTTTATCCGTGTGTCTGTTCGGCGAGCATGAATTTTTCCCTTAGATTTGTTATTTGCTTCGACAAAGGCATTTCGACAATACCTCGCGTCTGCTGCTTCTGTCACTTGGTGTGGGACTTGAATTGCAATGTTTGGGCTGTCTGAGCCTCAGTTTCCTTCTCTGGGAATCAGGAAATTATTGAGGTACAAGTGCCATCTCATTGGGTTAGTCCAGTGCTCTCAACCTTGCCCATGCTTCAGAACCATCCGGAACTTTCAAAACACCCAAATGCCCAGGGCTCCTCCCCAGAGATTCTGAGTCACTCGGCCCTGGGTGGGGCTTGGCCATCATATGTTTAAAAGCCACCCTTTGGGGTGTTCTTGGTTGTGGCTAGGCTTGAGACCCAACGGGTTCGATGTTCTACGTGGATAGCAGGAAGGGTTCTCACCAGGGGCAGTTTGGCCTACAGGTGACATCTGGCAGTGTCTGGAGATATTTTGGGTAGTCACAGCTGTGGGAGCAGGGGTGATGCTGGCATATCTAGTGGGTGGAGGCCAGGGATGCTGATAAACATCCCACATGGCACAGGATGCCCCCCAAACAAAGAAGCATCCACAGTGCCGAGGTGGAGGGACGCTGACACAGGGACTTCGAGTGATGTGATGGGCTGAGCTCAGGAAAGGTCCAGATCAGAAACCCCGACCGCACAGGTTCAACAGGCCTCAGCCAGGACATGAGTTCCTCTGGGAAGCCACTCCAGGTTCCCACCAGGTGTGCGAGGTGCCCCTTCCCGGGGCTCCCACAGCACCTGTGCACACCTGTCAGGGTCCAGCAAGGACATCAGAAGCCACGTGGACGTTCACAGTGGAGGGAACGATGCTGCTCTGGTGATGAGGAAGCTGAGACCCCATGGGGGACAGTGAAGAGACACCGGAGGTCAGCAAGAGCAGGGAACTGCCTCCATCCTGACCGGGAGGCACAGAGGAAACAGGCGCTTTCCTCAGAAGAAACGAGAACCACAGCCCGGGGCTCTCCAGAAGGAGCTGGAGCCACAGAGGAGATGCGGCTGCTACCAGCGGAGCCGTCCATGGGATGGAGAGCAGGGGAGAAAGACCCTGGCCTCCAGTCTCTGCCCGAGTCAGTCCCCCGGGGCATGGGCGCAGGGCGAGGACAGGGAAAGGATCTGAGGGCAAAGGAGCTTAAGCCCAGCCCGAGTCCGACGTCCTGCTCGCCTGGCCACTCGTCTTGTTCTCAGCGATACCCCTGTGCCTGCCCAGGGGCCGGCCCTGAGGAGCTCAGCTATGTCTGCCCATGCACGAAGGGGTCTGGGTTGGGCACACCACGCTGCCCCTTTCTGCCTCCATTCTGGAGAATTTTCAGAGGAGAGACCCCTGGTCAAGCCAACCTCAGGACTTTCCAGTCATGTCTCCTGGCTGGAATCAATCAATAACCCATGTCTTGAGCACCTGCTGTATTCGCAGCCCAGGGCTGCAAGCTCTGGGTGCTCAGAAGTCCAACAAAAGGTGGCGAACAAGACAGGGAGCTGACATGTTCATGGAGAAAGACAGCAAGCAAGTAAACAAATGCACAAGGCCATTTCAGATGACTCTAAGTGCTGGGAGGAAATAACGGTGATGTGATCAAAAGTGGTGGGGACGACGGGACAGGGGCTGGTTTCCATAAAGGGGTCAGCAGAGGCCTTTCTGAGTAAGAGATGTTTAAGCTGAGACCTGAATGAAGTGAAGGGGGGAGTTGTGCAGCTTTCTGGGGGAAGGGCAGCCCAGACAGAGGGGACGGCATGTGCAAAGGCCCTGAGGTGGGAGCACACTTGGTGTGTTTGAAGAACGACAGAGGCCAGTGTAGTCAGAGACAGGTCAGGGGAGATGGGAGGTAGACAAGGGCCAAGATTATGTAGGGCCTGACAGACCAGGGTCACAAGTCGGGTTTTAGTTTAAAAGCGATGGGAGAGCTTTAGGCCGGGCCAGGATCTGATTCCTGTGTTTATAAAACCACTCTGACTGTTGAATGGAAAAATGAACCAAATTGAATAAATGAATCATGCTCTCATTGATTCACCTGGATTTTACAGACCAGGAAACTCCTCCCCCTGCCAAAAAAAAAAGAAAATGGGGTACCATCATAAAGTTGTCAACCCTTCATCTCACCAAGACTGAAAATATTCAAATAGAAAAAAACCCCTACTGGCTCCCATCATTATAATTTTATAATAGAAAGGACATTTTAGCACCAAAAAAAAGTGGGAGGGACACGATCTCAGAAGAAGGGACGATGCTTTGCATTGAATGCATTTCGTTCTGTGCAGAGCTCCCTCCTTCATCCTGAGGACAGGTGGCCACTTCATCGGCCCTGATGCCAGCCAGGAGGTCGCGGGCGCAGCATGGGTGGGAGGGAGTCTGGGTCCTCAAAGAGGGGCTGTTGCGAAGCCCCGTTTCCATCCACAGCCCATCTGATAAATGTAAACTCTCCACCGAGAGGAATCAGGATCTGGTCCCCATCTCTCCCCAACTGAGGATGCCCCCCCAAGTTTGAGGATCACCGAGTCATAAAAGGCAGGAATCCTCCCCGGGGGATCAGAAGATGTCACTGAGCCTTAATTTATATGACAAATAATAAAAAATACAGATAATACTTACTGAGCAATCATACAGGCCACGCACGGTTCCAAGAGCTTTATACATATTAATTCATTGAACACTGATAATATAATAATTGTAATGTATTATATAATATACATATGCTATTATTAAATATTATATATAATATCCACAGTATTATATAATCATAATAACCCTATAAGGCAGATGCCACAGTTTTATGATGAGAAACCTGAGGCACAGAGAGTTTAAGGAACTGACCTGCAGTAACACGGCACACAGGTGGAAGAGCTGACGTTGGAACCCCTGCAGCCTGACTCCAGTCCCAGTGACTTTACTTTTTCCATTATGCTGCTTAGTTTTCCTCCTTCACTTTCCAAATATAAAATTACATTTTAATACGGAAAATGCTTTTTCAAACGGCCTGTGCACCACCCATTCCTTCCTCAACATTCGGATCCAGCTCGTATTTAATTATTCAGTAGAAAGGCATTGAACACCTACTATATGGAAAGTTCTTTGCTGGGCCCTGGGGTGGCCCCCAGCCCCACGTCCTGCAGAGAGAACTGGAGAGGGACCTCTGGGGAGCAGGCAGCTGGGGCAGAAGCCTGGAGGTGTGAATGACGACAGACAGGCCAGGGGGATGGGAGGCAGGGGAGACGCACAGAGAGGAGGGGGACTCAGAGGTACCTGGAAGCCGGGCGACATTCGAGCATCTCATCCTCCCACCCACGCCCCAGCCTCTGAGCAGCGAAAGGGTGAAGCAGCGAAAGGGTGAAGCACGTATGAGCCGCTTTTAGATCCTGTTCCAACACCCTGGGTCAATGCCATGCATTCTCTCAAGGTTTATCCTTCATTCAACCAAATCTTGATGAGCACCCAGCATACGACGTGCTGGGCACTGAGGATCCAGCTGCGACCCGGCCAGGCCCCTACCTTCCGCAGGCAAATGTCGCAGACGTGCATAAATCAAATCCTCGTGCGAACGAGCGAGGGGTCACAAAGAGAGGACAGGGGAGGCTGAGCAGGCCATGAGACGAGACGAGGTGACCTGACCTGCCTGGCCATCAGGTGGTGGCCTTTGGGCTCAGATCGGAAACAGGGGCAGGAACTGGCTGGCTCAGAGCTTCTCAACCCGGCCAGGGTTTCAAGATCACCTAGGGAGATTTTTTAAATGCGCACGCCCGGGTGCCACCCCCAGTGAACATACTTCAGTCGGTGTAGAGTGGGGTTCAAGGGTTGGCGAGCTTTAGGGACCTGACCAGGGGATGCTGACGTGCACACGAAGATGAGAAACGGGCTGGATGAAAAGAGGGAGCAGAGCTTTCCAGGCAAGGAGCTGGAAAGAGTGTGCGACTGGGAGGAGGGGAGAGTGACAGGAGGTGAGATCTGTAGGGCCACCAGCGGTCAGACAGCCGGTCCTGTGGCCACTCGGGGAACTGGGTTTCCAGCAGAGGAGGGAAATTTTCAAGTGAGAGTGTATTAAAGGTCACTTGGTTTCACCCCCTTGGATGGGAAAATGGAGAAGTTAGTTCCTCTGGCCGTGGTTGGCTGCAGTTCTTTCTCCAAAAGCAAAGAGCTTTCTAGAATCAGAGGGCTGGATAGACCTTTTTCTTCAAATGTCTTTTTCTCCCTCATGAGTGTCAAGCCCCGGCTGCAAATCGCAGCTCTGCCACAACATCCTATGCAGCTCTGCTGTATCTCCCAGCCTCAGTTTCCCGTGTATCCAACGGGGCAGATGTTTTCTGATTCCCAGAAGAAGCAAATGAGAGCTCCTTCGGGGAGCTCGCAAACAGACTGGCCCTGGGCGCCCACCCTGCGCCAGGCACTGTGCCGGGCCCTGGGGACAGATGGGTGAAGAAGCCACAGCCTCTGCTCTCAAGAAACCGAAATGCCGGTGGAGAAGATGAAGAAGCTGACAGGCATCCTGTAGCAAGAGAGGGGCCCAGAGGCCAGGCTGGTGTGCAGGGTCCCCACTGTGATGTCCACCTTCTCACCCGGTGCACGGGGCTGAAGTGGGGCCGGGGGGATGGCAGGGGTGGGGTGCCTCCCGGAGGGAAGCCGGCCATCAGACAGAGGGACAGGGCAGGCATGTTGTGGGGTGGACAGAGCCCCCAAGAGAGGATGGGGGACCGGCTCAGGGTGGCTGCTGGGGAATGGGGCACCTTGCTTTTGGGCTCCTAGAGGAGGCAGCCCCAGAAGGAAGCGGCCACACAAAGGGAGCCAGAAGACAGCAGGGGGAGCCTAATGCAACCTTTTAAAAAACAATAAATAATAGGGCCCAGTAACAAATGCGGCCCCTCATCTGAACGCGCTGGAGAACTGGCCCCTTCTTTCTAATCACTTAATGACCCCCAAGAGGGCGGAGGGGGCTCGCTCAGGGCGCCCCTCCTCCTTCCCCTCTCTGCACCGAGGTCTATAAAGAGAAACTCGCTCCTTAAAGAGGGTCATTTACAAACCCTCCTTAATGGAGGGCGGCAGCGCTCCCGGGTGACACCCTTCTGGTCCCGGACAAGGGTCATGAAAAAGGAATTGGCTTCCGAGGCCCCAGCACATGAGCTCGCCCAGCCCCGAGCCGGCCCCCCGCCCCCGCGCCTCTCTAGCCAGGAGCCCCGCGGCTGGCACGCTCCGATGTATTTATTATTTTTCCCCCCATTGTCTCGGCCTCCCTCCACCCCTGCCCGAGCCCCTCCGCTCCTCAGGGCCTCCCCTCTCCCCAGCCGCGCCTCCTGCCCGCCCTCCGCCTGCATCCAGCCTCTCTCATAATAGCATCCTTTTCACAGAGACAAATTGTCCGGCTTCAGGATGCACCTGAGGACTCTCGCCCCTTAACAAACGGTCTTTTAATTTTCTACCAGAAGGGCAGAGGGAAGGGGGGCTGAATCAATCACACATCCATCTTCATCATTGCTGCCGAGGGACTCTTTTTGCTGGCTGGCTGCCCCTGGGGAAGATGGGGTGAAAAAGAGGAAGGGGGGCGCCGTCGGAAGGGCCGTGGGGGAGGGGCCGCTGCAGGGCAGCCGAGCGGAGAAGCGGTCGCCGCTGGGAGAGGGCGATGCCCCCGCCTGCGCACGTCGCCTCCCCGTTTGATCTGAGCCGAAGCAGCACCACCCAGGGAACGCGGTACTCCTACGTACTTTGGCAAATGGGGAAACTGAGGCCCGCATAGCCAGTCGTCTTACCGCTTAGGCGTGAGACAGCCGAGATGGGAAAGCAGCTCAGGCCTCTTTGCCACTTCTGACAAGGTCTCTGGAGTCGGTGGACTGGCTTTCCAATTACGCCCCATCCCCCACTCACTGGCTGCATTCTGGCCAAGTTAACCATCCAGTCTAAGCCCCATCTTCTCCTCGGTAAAGTGGAAGTAACGCGTGCCTGCCTCCTCAGGGAGTTATGGGGACTGAAGGAGATAATCCAGGGGAATTGCTTAGCTGGGTCCCAGGTGCCCGGTGAGCGTTTAGTCCATAGTGACTATGTCCCTGGAGGTTCAGAGCCAGGTTTTAGGTTTCAAGCCTCCCCCACATTATGCCTGCCTCCAAAAAAGATGGTTCCTCTACTTAGAAATTTAACTGAAGTCTGGGGAGCTGGCGTCTACTTTCAGACCAGATAGGTCCCTACCTCAGGGCCTTTGCACTGGCTGTTCCTTCTGCCTGCTTCCCCCAGATATCATCCCTTCACCTCCTCAGGTCTCTACTCAAATGTCTTCTTCTGAGTGAGGCCTTCCTTGACCATCCTATATAATATTGGAACACTCCCACAGTTCTTTTTCTCTGGAGTATTTATCACTATAGAACCCATCATATGTATTTATTTTTCTATCAAACGCTTGTGTAGCATCATCTAGGGCCAGGCATGGTTCTAAGCTCATTTCAGGTACTGGCTGGTTTAATCCTCATACAGCCTAGGAAGTAGGGATGATTGTTTCCCGTTTAACAGATGGAGAAACTGAGGCACCCAGCTAAGTGTGCTGAAAGAGCCTGCATGCAGCGACGGTGCAGGAGCAGCAAGCACACCTGGAGCCCACAGCATGGCTTCTACTTACCATTCCCCACTGAAGGACCCAGAGCTCCTTGGAGAAGTGGCTGATCCCAGGGCAAGTGCAGGTGAGGCTGCAATATCTGCCTGTGCAGGACAGCAAGGAAGTATTCCAAGAATGGTGGGGACCATCCGAGGGCACAGCAGCCAGCTCGATGAACCCCGTTGGCCAAATCTGGGACACCTTGAGCATCAAAATTAATAGTGATAGTAAAGGATTGTCGCCCATTGAATAAAACGAATCCATGAATTTGTGCCGACATGGTAAATACAGAAATGAATGAATAAATAAGGAATTCTCTTGTTTACAGTAGAGGGCCAATAATAAATGCAGAAGGAAGGTTGGAGTTAGAAAATCTGCATTTGGGAAATATCATCATCATAATTGATTCGGGCAAGAATCATCAAATGATGCTAAAACCAGTCAATCAAAGTCTAAGGAGTAACCAGATATTTACATCATCTCAAATCACCTCCCCACAACGTACCTCCTCGTTACAGAGGGAAACAGGAAGTGTTCAGTGGGAAAACCTGGCAGACCCTGCCTGGAGCGAGTGGGCAACGCTAACGTGGTCAGTAACGGGATAAACGGACGTCTTGTGCCTCCCGAGACGGTGCACGGAGAAGAACACAGCATCTCCGTCTAGAATTCCTGCCAAAATGCGGGACCTGAATCTAATCATAAGGCAGTATCAGATACACTTGCATTGAGGGACCGCTTACAGATCTTGCATCTGGATGCTTCAAAAACATCAGTGTCTTGAAACCCAAAGACTGAGGAACTGATTTCAAATTAAAGGAAACTAAAGAGAAGAGACACTGAGTGCAGTGTGTGGTCTCAGAATTTCTTTTACTACGAAGGACGGGATCAGGGCAAATGGGCAGCTCTGAATAAGGACGTAGATTAGACGATTGTAGTGTATCAATGTTAATTTCCTGATTGAATCGTTGTACTGGGGTTACATAAGAGAATATCTTTGTTTCTAGGAAACAGACATCGAAGCACTTAGGGGTAAAGAGGTACCATGTCTGCAACTTAGTCTCAAAAAGGTTCAGAAAAAAAAATAGAAACAGACACAGAGAGAGAGTAGGCAAGCAACCGTTAACGTTAAGTTTCTATGAGGGTTTTGTACTATTTTTTCAAGTTCCCTGTAATATTTAAAAATCAAAGAAAAAGACGAGAAACATCACAGAGAGGTTGAAAACTTGTGCGGGGTCACACAGCTGGTAAGTGGAAGAACGGAGGTTGGAACCTGGCAGTTCGGTCTCAGACACGATGCCAGCTCGTCCTGCATTGTCTGTCTCCCTGCCCACGACCCACACACCCCTCAAAGACCCAGGAAGACAGAATTTGTTTGTTTTTGTTTGTTATCTGTTTTGTTCATACTGTATTCCCAGAGCCTGGCACACAGTAGGAGCTCAATAAATATTTGTTGAGTGAATGAATGAGCGCAGACAGATGAGGTAAGGCAGCCAGGGTCACAGGGCTGTCATGACTGGGGCCCGGACGTGGCTGGGTTTGGTCGTGGCTGGGTTTGGTCATCCAAATGCACCCTCTGACACCTGCCATGTCAGGTGGCCCCAGGCTCTGTGTCCTGGGGACTCAACGATCTGGAGAATTCCCAGAGGGAGCAGGATTTTCAGCGTGGCATCCCCACCACAGAGCAAAACAAAACCCACCTCTCCATTTCCCCTGAGGGTCGGGCCACATACCTGGCCCTAGTGAATGAGGCGGGCCTGCCCAGCATGGGGGGCCTATTAGCCAGGAATGCCAATCTCAGATCAAGCCCGAGGCCCCTGAGAAAACCAACTCAGCCTGGACCAGAGGGGAGCTGGTTAGAAAAGAAGAAAAGAAAAAAACAGTCCGGCCTCCTCTGCCTCCCTCCGGTCTCTCCTCCTCCTCCCTTCGCCCAAATCCAGCCCCGAGGGAAGGCTGGGAGCCCTGGGAGGGCCGCCTCCCCCTCGGCGGAGGGGACCCAGGGAGAAGGTTAATTAGATGTTTGCATCCAATTTGCGTCTTGTTTGTGACAGCGCTGTCGGCTCAGCTGCCTCCCGGGCTGTGGCCCCTTGCCCTCCATCATGCGCCTCAGAGTTACTTCACAGCTCAGGAGCTGGCGAGCCCGGGTCAAGACGCATCCATTATCTTTTTATCACTGCCTCTTCCTCTATCATTACGGGGCTCTGCTGTCCCCCCCCAACTTTTCTGTTGCTTCAAGCCCCCTTCCCGTCCTTCTGGGGCACCCTCGCTAGGAGAGGTGGGCCCTGGGGAGGTCCATGAGCAAACACCATGGACTGGCACCTGCCTTCTGTGGGCTAGGCTCTGAGCTGGGTGCCCCATGGGGACAGCCAGGGGCCTGGGACCCCCTCAGCTGGAAGGCTCCCACACCAGCTGGCTGTCCCCCCCACCCCACCCCCCAGGGACTAAAGGTCCTGTGCGAACTCAGGTGCCAGGTAGGTAAGACAAATGAGCCATGTTGGAGAGTGTGACATGACAGGGAATGCAGGAGGCTGCAGCCCACGGAGAACCCAGCCCGGCCTAGAGGGGGCGCCATTCTTCCATCTGGCCGGTGGATAACTGTTGATTGGCAGGTTGGCCCAGCTCTATCTTTGGAGATGATGGGGAGGGGGTATGGGCAGGAAGACAAGATGGTTCAGGATGGACCATACTGGAAACTACCCAAATAGCACAGATAAATCGAATGTGTCTTATTCAAACAGTGGAATATTACACAGCCGGGAGAAAAAAACTATTGGCAACGACACAGAACAGCACGGGCGAATCTCACAAACTTGATGTTGAACGGGAGAAGCCATAGAAGAGCAGAGGTCGCACAGCTGGAGGGCCACTAGGATGTCAGGATCTTCATCTCTTGTCCCTGATGGGTTCCCCATGTCTCACACAGCACCTGCCTCACAGGGTGCTCAGTGTGTGTTTGTTGAATGAATGAATGAGCAAGAGCCCTCAACAAGCATGTCCAAGATTCAGTGCTAAAAGTCCACCTCCGGAGTCCCCTGCTCCGGCCAGGAAGCCAGCCGCAGACGTCCTCCATACTCTGCCTCCCCGCCCACGGACCCCAGCCCACAGCCAGCCCCCTC